>NW_022143813.1:0-24231 GCF_007565055.1 Rhinopithecus roxellana
AGTCGTGACCATTTGCAATCCAATCACTGACCTGGGCTGGTAGTTGATGGGTAGAATTATTATAGCTAACATAGACCACAGTGTCTTCTATGGCAGGGGTCCACAACCCCTGGGCCACAGACAGGTACCTGTCTGTGACCTGTTAGGAACTAGGCCACGTGACAGGAGGCGAGCCGAAGGCTAGTGAACATTACCGCCTGAGCTCCATCTCCTATTAGATCAGCAGCAGGATTAGATTCTTATAGCAGCAGGAACCCTATTCTGAGCTGCTATGCAGGGATCTAGGTTGTGCTCTCCTTATGAGAATCTAACTAATGCCTGATGAGCTGAGGTAGAACAGTTTCATCTCCAAACTATTCCCACACCCCACCCTGCCACTCCCCACCCCTTCCATGGAAAAACTGTCTTCCACAAAACCGGTCCCTGGTGCCAAAAAGGTTAGAAACCACTGCCTTATGGAGTAATCATGATTATATAACCAATCTGTTACTGTTGAATATTTAGGATGTTTTAATTTTCACTAGTATACATGATGCTACTGGAAACAGCTTGGTATATGTAATTTTTACTACTTCACCCTTTTAAGATTCCCCAAAGATGGAACTGCTAGGTCAAAGAGACTGAATATTTTTATTATTTTCTCTGTGTATTACTAAAATATACTTCAATGGCTAAGAACTCTACCATTTTATAATATTACTAACCCTTATAAATAATATTGCTTTATCTTTAAAAAGTGCTGTAAGTAGTATCACATCATGGGTTTGACTTATATTTCTTTAATTATGAGTGAGACTGTGTTAGTCTGTTTCTTTATTGCTAAGGAAATATCTGGGTCTGGGTAATTTATAAAGAAAGGAGGTTTAATGTGCTCACAGTTCTGCAGGCTGTACAGGAAGCATGATACTGGCCTCTGTTCAGCTTCTGGGAAGGCCTCAGGAAACCTTCAATCATGGTGAAGGTGAAGGTGAAGCAGGCTCCTCTTACATGGTAGGGACAGGAGAAAGAGAGAGCATAGGGAGGTGCTACACACTTTTAAATAACTAGATCTCACGATGAATCACTCTCCCCATGACAACACCAAGGGGGATGGTGTTAAACCACGAGAAAGCATCCCCATTTTCCAATCACCTCCCACCAGGCCCCACCTCCAACATTGGGGATTACAATACATGAGATCTGGGTGTGGACACAGGGCCAAACTATATCAAAGACAGAAACTTTCTTTTTGTATTTTTTGTTAACCCTTATTTCAATTTGTTCCCTCATAAGGTAGTACTCCCTGGCACAACATTCGGAAATGTTGAAGTCTCAATCTCTCAAGAAAACTTGGCATCTAATTCCATCTCTGACATTGCAATATTGGAATTAGGAACTGACTCAACATAAAGTAAATGCAAATTATCCAGAGACTGCAATGATCCAGATGGAACCCATGGGAGGTCCTTAGCAGGGAAATGTCACAGAGGCTATAGGCCAAATGAAAAGAATTACAGAACTTGGAACAGAGTCCTTGGAGAGCACTTAAGCACAAACTATTTTTATTACCACATGAAATGATTGAGTTAGGAGCATCAAAAAATTAAAAATGATACTCACATTTGAAAACTTTGAGAAATGGCCCTATCTTCAACAGAATATTTCTAAAGAAGACAAAATGGGATACAGGACTATCCATACCTGAGTTTAACACAAGTTTTGATTTAATTGCAGAGTCATCAGTCTTAATTTAAGCAAAATAATCTTTGGCAATAATTTTGTTCTGAATGACACAGTTGCATTTTTCTCCAGTTTCCTCTTTTGCAAATACCTTGGTTGAACACTACTGTAGGCTTCAAAGATGTTTATATTATTATTTACTCTAGGGTTCCCTAGGAGACTCTGAGGGGGTCTATGAACTCCTTGACATTGATTGCAAAATTATGTGCATGTGCATTTTTCACAAGAGTGGCCTCATGGCTTTCATGAGAAGGGTTCACAGTTGTCTCTCCTCCATTTTTATTTTTCGTTGTGGCTTCCCTTCACCTTTTCCCTACCCTCCAGTTTGCTTCCATTCGATGATTTTTCACTCAATGTTTCTGAAGAAACAAGGATTTGGCTTGGGCTGCCCTACTTAGGGTTTCATTTTTGCTAATTTAAACACTTGCTGTGACTCCATTTCCTTTATATGGGGTAGTCAGGGACTAGGATTTTCTGATTAATATGCTATACTGAATGTCTAATTTTTTAATGTGTTAAAACATATTTAAGTGTATTGGACATTATTTATTGATTCTCTGGTTCAGAAGTCATTTCAGGATCTTTTGTTGTTGCATATCAGCAGTGTGCTTTCTAGATTTTTCTTTGGGGTCTTTGCATTTGTAAAGTGCAGCAAAATTACGGAGGGCCTTCAATTCCTCAAAGGAGTTAGACATATCTTGTCTGTTCCTTGCCATTTCAGTTGCATGATTCTGTCTCTAAAATTAAATGATACATGCCAGCATTTTCCTTAGCCCTAAAAATACTCCATGTACATAGGATGCTCTTTTTGAGTTCAGGGACTATAGAATTTTTGATATTTGGTCCATTTTCAGAATCTTAGGGATATAGTTTTTCTCTATTCTAATAAAAATCACAAGGAATGCAATAAAATATAAAAGTATGTTATACACAAATACATTTAATACATTTAATGGTCTTTTCCTCCTATTTGCTTTTTTTTTTTTTGAGAAGGAGTCTCCCTCTGTCACCCAGGCTGGAGTGCTGTGGCCGGATCTCAGCTCACTGCAAGCTCCGCCTCCCGGGTTCACGCCATTCTCCTGCCTCAGCCTCCCGGGTAGCTGGGACTACAGGCGCCGCCACGTCGCCCGGCTAGTTTTTTGTAGTTTTTAGTAGAGACGGGGTTTCACCGTGTTAGCCAGGATGGTCTCGATCTCCTGACCTCGTGATCCGCCCGTCTCGGCCTCCCAAAGTGCTGGGATTATAGGCTTGAGCCACCGCGCCCGGCCCTATTTGCTTTTTAATATTTAATCTCCTTTTCTTCTAATTCCATTCCATTGTCATCTACTTCTCTCTTCTTTTCATTCCTTTGTCTCCTTTCTTCAAAACCCTCTTTCAGCCCTCCTCTGATTAATCCTATAGAGCCTGTTTAACTACTGTTTACTGCCACAGCACTGATTTAGGGTCCTTTTGGATGGGGCAATTAAGAGAGCTAAAAATTCTACTTAAAAATCTCTGTTCCTGGAGTCACCAGAGTGGCTCTGGCACAGGAGCTGAGAGGCAAGCTCTGCCTGGAAAGATGGATGGGGTTCAAGTACATGGCCAGGAAGCTGCTTGTTGGGCAAGGAGTGGGGCTAAAGCAAAGACATTTGCATAAAAATGACTTTTAATAAATCCCCCCCGCAAAGTTTTCCATTTATAATTTATTTTGAAATCTGAGAGGAGTCAAAATTTAGAGAAAGTAAACCTGAGTTGGGATTTTGGTAGGTAGAAGAGAAGTCAAACCCTGAAAAGTTTAGACGCTTACGGACCAATGCATAAAGAATGAGAATGTGAGGAAAAGAATGAAATTCTAGCTTTCTCAACATGGTGAATGCAGGCAACAATGGGGAATTTCCTTCCAAGCAAGCCTGGATTAGACTGTGTTTACAGCTGTGAATGTAAACAAGGAAACCCAGTACAGTGCTCACAGCATGAGCACGACATCATGTTTTTGTTACAGTGACTGAAAACTATGCATAAAAATTGGAAGATTATTTGTTATTTAAATACAAATGTGAACTTAGTTACAAACCTCTAAAGATGCATTTAATTTTACAATTCCTCTTAACTCTGAAATCTTGTAGCAGGTATTTGCTCTTTAACTAGCCATGCCTAATTTTTGACCTATCAGTCCCTATACTGACTTAATTAAGTAAATAGATATTTAGGTCAAACCAGAAAGATATCACAGCATTGCTAAATGTTATGTGTCCAGGGAGAGAGGGCTGATTTTGACAGCAGAGATTATAAAGGGTTTAAAGTAATTAAAACCTGACTTGCTTTACTTGATGTATGCCGTTTTCAAAATGTCTAATTGTTTGCACAATTTAAATCAAGGGGGAAAAACATGGTAACTTTACTGAGCCAAGAGGGAGTTGTTTGAAATGGTTCAAGTTATGTTCAGATTCATGAAGGGGCATTTGAAAGAGTTCTGGAGCTGCTGTAAAGGATATTTTTCCAGATGATTAAATGCAAATATCATTTTAAAATGCTTAAGAAAATGATTTAAGAATGAGCAGGAAATAAAAAAAGCAGGAAATAAAAAAAGATGGGGAGGAGAGCACAGAGGTGAAGGAGGGGATTGTTTGGGAGTGATTTTTTTTTCCTCTGTGACCTAGTCTTGATCTCCCCTCATCTGAAGAGTCTTTGTTCTGCTAAAAAGCACTGGCAGGAAGATGAGGGTGCTGAGGTGGCACTTGGGCCTGAGTGAGTGAATGCCTGGCCAAGAAGTACCCAGCGTGCACCCTCATCACTTTCCTCTCCAACCTGGCTAGCCCTGCCCACTTTCCCCGGGATGCCTGAGGCTTTGGAATTCGCTTCTGTGTACAAACACCTGAACAAGTATGGAAGACGTTCCCTGATCCTCCTGCTTCCTCTTTGCAGCATTTGATTCTAAAACCAACACCACAATGCCCACACCAAAAGACCAGCTGGAAACCACAGTCCTGAAACATCCTTTTCCTCCTAAACTCTATCAGTTTGATTTTGGCTTATATTAGGATTATATTATGTATGAGGTAAATTGATACTTATTTTAGTTCCGGCCTTCTATAGCTGATGGTCAGGCTACTTTGCATGTTAGAAACTTATGGATGAATTTGTAGAGATCAAAGGCTCTTGCAGTTTATAAAGTTCAATACTGAGAGGAAGTGACTATAATTCTCCTGAAAACTTCAAGCTGAAATATCTGATAGCAAATGTTAGGGCAACTGTTCTCTCTGGGGTTTCTGCTGCAATGGAGGCAGGACCTGGTGCAATGTCCATTTATATATCAACATTCTGCCTTTGATCTAACATGAATTTGGAAAGGGGGAGGAAATCTTGAATTGGAGGAAGTTTCAGGAGCTCCAGGAAATTCTGTTTCCCATGGGTTTAAATCGGCTACTTGCTGACAAGAAATGTTTTATCAAGACAAGAGTCTTCTTTCTGAAAACTGAGTTTTGAGTTTAGATCCAAATTTAAGTTAGAGATTCTGGACTGGAATTGTATTTAGCATTGGCAAGGGAGAAACGCCATAGGAAAGGACTTCTAAAGGCTTCTTGGACATCAAATGGCTATTTCACAACAACTTTGTGATGAGTTAAGTGTAAATGAATCAGAAACATACGGACCAAATTTTCTTTGAAATTCACATGGGTTTAAAAATTTAAGGCAAAAAAGTTATTGGCAAAGAGTATTTTGGGTTTGCCAAATTCAAGCCACTTGAGAATGAGTTAAAGGCCCTAGAGTACAGCTGGGCTACATGTTTGTTCCTTTCTCTTCCCCACCCATTTGAAAGGTACTGTGCAACCTGCAAAGCTTCAGGTTGGCCAAAAGTCAAGTGCACAAAAGGTCCTCTAGGACTTTCCTGGGCTGCTGGGGAAGACCAGGGCCATGCTTTGGAGCCAAAAGTGGAGGCCTGAACTCAATCCTGGAGACAGAAGGCTCATGTGTTTGGATTCTTTCCATAAGGGGGTTCCCTTGTAGAGGCAGATGTGGTCGTAATTGCTTTGGGAAACTTGCCATAGGGGAGAGATTTTTCAAACTTTTAGGAAGAATTTGGCAACTCAGTGGAGAGCACCCACACTGGAGGCAGATAAAAATGTGGGACAGAAGAACTGACTTGTTTCTTGAGGCTTTATCTTACTCCTCCTATCAAAAAGGGAGAGAGCCTCTATAGGGCAGAGACCTCACAGTGTTATTTGTTTACTGCACACAGACTGCACATCTCCTACGGGAGATGTCTGCAATGGCTGTCACACTGAATTGAGAAGAAAGTACAGAGGAAATGGTTTGTAAAATTACAAAGCAAGTAGTGTTTTTTGGTGAAGGGGGAATGTCATCAGAGGAAAGAATTATTTCAGCAATGCCTTGGGGTTTGGAAATTACTTACTTGCTGTAAAGTGATATTCTCTGCAGTGGAATTTATTCAAATAGAATTTAACCTGGAAAGTGGGAAAAGGGACTGAAGGGTGGCAATTTGAAAGAGGAATGACATGTAGGTGGGTAGTGATTTATAATATCAGTCAGGGAAGGAGCAGGTAAGGGGAGGACAATAAAAACAGAACCTGGAAGTTTATGATTTAGAAATGTTAGACAACCCCAAGCCACCCTGCAGTTCCTTTAAGCACAGCAAGGGTTCTATCTGCTTGACAGCATCACATTTACTGTGCAAAGAGAGCTGACCTGCCTCTTTGCATTGCAGATTCTGCATACACCCATGGAGGTGGTAACTGAAGTCAGATGAGGTGATTTTCTCCTAGAGACATGAACACAGTATTTGGTCCTGTAGTAGGCGCTCAATAAAATTTTGTCAAATGACTTGAAGTTGATGTTTTGTGGATGGCTGTTAGCTAATAGAAGAAAAGATGAGAAAACTCATAATGAATTATCCAAGAGAAGGCAAGGCAATAGAACCCAAAAGAGTGAGATGTCCCTAAAACAATGTAGGATAGTCATAATGCATATTGAAGAGGCCCAGAAGTATGTAGCAGCCAAGAAACTATTCAGTTTACCTGCCGGGAAGTGTTTGATGATCTTTCCAAGGGAGATTTCAGGAGAGAGAAGGAGAAAGCAAAACAAAGGCCCAGGAGGAGAGAGTTTATTATAGGGAAGTAGAGACAGTGGATATTGCCACGACCTGTTCCATTGGTCTGTCCTTCGATCAATTCATTTAGCAAATATTCATTGAGCATCCTCTATAAGCCAAAAATAGGGAAGCAAAGAGATGCTACTTTCAGGAAAACTGTGATCTTCTAAGAGAGAAAGAACAAGCTCAAAATAATGAACAGAAAGCTGATTAAGATAAAGTCTATAAGGGACACACAAACTGCCGAAGTTTGAGAAAGGAGGAGGTTCCTTCTGACTAGGCTGGTGAGGAAGGTGACCTCTGAGCAGCATTCAGTGCCCTGTCTTGTAGCACAACCTGCAAGCATTTGCAGCCTGCTGGCCTTCAACATGCCTCAGCTTCCTAGCCCGGGCAGCAGTTGCCAGAATTTTGTTTGCCACCAAATTCAAATAGTTTCTCTTCCAATCCCAAGGCAGCTATTAAAGCCAAACTGAAGCTCAGCACCAGGACCAGATGAACCCAAGTCTATATGCTCTTCAAAGAGAAGAAAGGACTATTCAAAGTAGAGTGTCCTAATGTACTGGTGCCCATGGGTCTCATATCCTACCTTCAGTGTCATAGCAGATCAAGTTTTTGGTCACCCTCACAGCTAACTTGCAAATTAATTTCCTAGACACCTGTGTCTACCAAGAATGCTATGTGAGCTGTTTTTATTTCCTAGCAGAAAGCCATAAGAAACCAATTTTCATTAGTTCAGGTGGTTTCCTCTTCTCCTTGTTTATTTTTGAAGACAAAGACAATCTGCTGTTTGTTTTCTTGACTGTCTTAAGGTCACTAGATTCCTAGTCTGGCAAGCTTCCTCCCAGTTCGTTTCCAATGCTGAGTGCTCTGAGGTGGCCTCATCCCTCATCCCAGCTCTCTTCCTTCCTTTCCTATTTCCCATCTGCTTAATTGTCCATCCCCCATGCATCTATTTCATAAGGATTTGGGCATCTAGATCTGTGGTAGGAGTTGTAGAGAGCCACAGGACAGGTATATGACAAGGTCTTCTGCAAGGAACTTCAGGTCTTCTAAGGACTCTGCATAATCTCATTGAGTTTTAACTATTCCTTGGACCCCTGCCATTCACAGCTGCTTGCTTTTTTCATAAGTCTTTCTGTATAAAATAATAGAATTTCTGTAAAAAGAATTCAACTAAAAAAGAAGAGACATCTTGGCAAAACTTAAAACTCACGCAATATTTAATTTTCTAAGAGTGTTTTATAGAGCAAATGTCACTTCAGTTGTTTGGGAACATTAAAATATGTAATGCCTTAACAATTTGTTTTGCTCATAAAATTATCATATTTGATATATTCAATATAAAATAGAGTTTACTGAGAAATATTTGAAATTAGCTAAATTGTATTTACTTTTAAATGTTTTTAATTTTTTTAAAAAGAAGTTCTGTGCTGAGAGCTCTGAAAAAAATAGCAGCTCTACTTTTTGCCATTGTATGAGCTAGCAAAAAACCTGGAGGGCAATAGTTCAAATATTGCTAGAAGGATTTTTGGGAGATGTAAAAACAACAGCAACAGAAAGTCCAAATAAGCAATATTTTCTTCCAAGTTTTCCTCCTGGGTTCTTCTTTTCTCCAGTACTCATCTCCAGAGTTTGTGGATGGGTTTCGGAGTCCCAAATATTCATTGACTCCCAAAACCTTTTTCTGTGTCAGACTCTGAGTGGGCAGATTCTTCTCTTTGCTGTCCTAGATCATCTTATGTCTGGCTTTTTATTTCTTCACTGACCCTCCGCTCTCAGGATCTCTTTCCACACAGGTTACTCTGAAGAGTTTGAACAAAAAGTACAGATGTGCATCTTCTGTTTTGTGACCTAGCACGCATGCCTCTTTGAGGTCTGAATCCATGGTCCTTCCTGGTCAAAATTCCCACTAATAAAGAAAGGCTTGTGGTTTAGATGGCTTGGTAGTTGGCTGTTACAAATGTTTTTCTATGACCAGGTGGCAAGGTGCTTGAGGGTAGATGTTTTATTCATCTCTCCAGAGTCTAACTTTATACCTAACACACAGTGCTGACACAATATTTGATTAACGAATGAACAAAATTTTAAACATACAAGACCCTTACTAATGGTTTTTAAACATATATGCATATTATTTTAGATTTTTAAATTATTGCTATGAGGTACTTATGCCAACTCTGTAGTTATAAGCCAAGTAAAATGTTGCCATTGTATCTAAAAAGAAATAATATTACAAAACATTTAGTTGCTACCATAATTAAAAATAATCTATGAGATTTGAATTTTTTGGAGATGAATGTGAACATATAACATGATCCTGAAGATGTGCTTATTTAACAATAGTTTAGTTCTATCAAAAGTCTCTTTTACCAAGAAATTCCATGAGTTATATATTTTTATCAAATATTATGTTAATTTGGGTCCTACAAGAAGCGGATGTCAAGACAGGATTAAACATGCAAGATTTTATTAAGGGAAGTATCTGCATGGGAGAAAACAGGGACGGGCTGGAGAAGACAGGGAGATACATCAGGCCATGATGCACATCTGACTTCAAGTGAGGAAAAGAGGAAGAGTAGGTTTGGTGGAGCATCCTGGACTGCTGTGTTAGCTAAAGAAGTTTCAGTAACACTGTCTAGAGTCCTGGAGCCAAAGTTGGCTGTCAGAAGAATCCCTAGTCTACCAGGAATGAGACTGTGCTCCATGGCACATGGTCAATTAGAAAGGCTCTCTGTAACAGAGGTTGGCAGGTGCATACTCATGGTAGTCACGTCTGTACTTTGATATGAAACACCCAGGAATAGCACTATGTAAGGAAATATCTTTTTCTTTATACTTGAAGTCAGATTAATAGATAACACAATAAAACTGCTTTATATTCTTAAGTATACACTTTTATGTGTAATATGTCAAGTCCACATTTTTAGCAACTCAGTGATATTGATAGGATAATGTAGCAGACTGATACTGGTCTTCAAATCCTATTCCTTCCTTTTTCCTTTCAATAAAATTCCAATTTTTAGGTAAGTTCAAGACCATCCAGAATAAGGATTGATAACCTAATATTCCTTGTGGTAGATGTGGCTGTGACTAGCCTCTGACCAACAAAAGTGGCAGTATTGTGTACAACTCACAGGAAATGTAGTTCATACATATTTCATACTTTCAGAGAAGTGGTGCACTCTTCTCTTCCTGTTGGATGGAATGCAGATGTGATAGTTTAAATTTTAGAAAACATATTGAATCCTAAAGTAGAAAAACTCAAGCTGAAGGTGACAAAATAATGACCTAGAAGAAGCCTGGAACCCTGATTCCAGACTTCTATACTAGCCCTGGATTGCCCAACCCCAGACTTTCTTTATGAGTACGTTTAATAATATGGTTTTTAAAAATAATCTAGTTTTCTTATTAATAATTTGGTTTTAGTTTTCTTTTACTCAGGATTAAACCTAATTTTACTAATACAGGAAGCCATTTCTGAAATTGGGCCTAGAAAGACTAAAATGACATGCTTCTTATGACACAGGTAATAAGTGGTAGAGTTTAGATTTTAGTCATTTCTCCTGCCTTTTAGGTTGAATACCCATGGACTTAAGTTTAAAGTTTAATTAAATTAAACTTCACTATGTCTCAATTATCTAGGCACTACTGAACACTTAAAGAGACGTCTTTTTTCTTTGTCCAAGCTTCCTTACCTATAAAATGGAAACATTCTCACCCTATCAAATGGGACTCCTAAAGTATTGTCATGAGACAACAGTATAGATAAAAGTACTTTGTAAACTCCAAGACCTCAGAAAAAAGGAGCTATTTTATCATCATCAATGTACTGACTTCAGATTTAAATAAAAGAAAGAAAAGTGTGTATTCCATTATATAAGACAGGGCTGACCCCAAGAAGTTTCAGGCAGAGTTCTATTCAGATTATTAAGTGGTATACAAGAGGATGAGGAAGAAGAAGAATTTATCACTTAAATAGACAATATTTCATATTCCCCACTAATTGATTCCATGTCTTATCACCCCAACTGGATCATAAATATCCTAGATGCCAAGCCACATCTCACCCTTCTGTGTTAACATTTACAGCACTTGATGAATTGGTTAGTTGTAAAGGATATTGTTCCTTGCATTTCAAGAAGCTGTGAGAGTCATTAATCCTACCATTTTCAAAAGATCATGTTCTTTTAAATTTTGCATCTCACCTTTTCTCTTTCCTGACTTAAAAAAGGTGAAAAAATGATTGGCTAAATTTCCAGTTTTTGGTAATTTCTCTAGGCTTTTCAGTCAAACTCTTCTCTTTGTAAGTATTATTTTAACTCCTAATCTTGATTCAAACTCTAAAACATGGAAAAAAATCATAAAACCTTTTTTCTTAAATTAATTCAGAATAAATTAATTTGTATAATTCTTAGCTAAGAACTATGTGTATGTGAATATGTAGCATTTCATTTGAAGATAATGAGTAAACACAGTGAAGTAACAGAAATTTTGTTACGGAATATTTGTTGTATCGTAAGTCTAACTGAAAGAATTAATGAGTAAGAAGCCATAAGGCCATAATCTCCCTTGAATAAATGGCCTTGCACTGTTAGACCACTCTCTGTGAAGTAAGACCTGTAGTGAGAAAACAGGGTTGTAAGCTTCTCCTTTTATATGGTTTATATAAAATAAAGAGATGCCTTCCCTGCCTATTGAAAATGATATCATATTGCATGAGTTTGATTGTTATATTCCATTGAATTCCACAAGGTAATAGAATATAATAAAATTGCTACATAAACATAAAAAGGGAATCACATATATGAGACAATTCATGTAAAGAGCCCTTTAAATGTACTGGCCACGAGTTGGCATTAAATATTGGACAATAAATCCCAATGTTGCCATAACTTCTCCTTACTTCAGCTAAAGATGGGGGTCCTCATCACAGGGCCGTGAAAAATTAGGCTTACAGACAGTTTGAAGGGTGAGTAGGGCAGGGTTTTATTGGGTGAAAAGGAAAAAAAGGGGAAACAGATTTAGCAAAGCGAGAGCGTATGCTTCCTGCCAGTGGGCTTTCCGCCTCACAGATTGAATCCCAGGTTTCACCCAGGGAGGGGGCCAGGCTCCTCCCCACTGTAAAAGGCGAAAACTTCTGTGGCTCCACCCCAATGTGCACCCCTCCCAGTGTGCAGGCTGGTTGGATTTTATTTCTGGGGACCCTTCCCACCTGGCTGTCTCACCAGGAATGGTGGGTAGACAGAGATTTAATAGCTATGGTGCTTATCTATTTAATGATACAGATAAATTTCCAGATTTCAGTAAAAAGGAGTAGTTAGAAGGGTGAGACTGGTCCTGAACTTTTATGGACGTTTCAAAGGAAGCGTTTTAGGAATGGTTGATAGTATTTTGGGTAGCTCTAAGTATATTCAGAGCTACAAAGTGCTCCTTACTGCAAAATAGTAATGTAACCCAAATTTACTTCTGAGCAGGTTATGACAGGTGAAAGTAGCATAGTATAGTCGTGGGAGTAGCCAAAAGTCATGGGTTCAAGCCTCAGGTTAGCCACTAACTAGCAATGGGATATTGTACAAGTTACTTAACCTTCCTGAACATCAGCTTCATTCCTGGTTTAAAAAAAAAGCAAAAAGGTTTTGCTTTGCCCTTTTAAATCTATATATACCTTCCAACTTGAATATTGTAAATTCTGCCTTTTATGCAACAAAATTGAAATATAAGATATATGACTCCAACATAAATAGTTGCTCATGGAGCTGAAATTTTGATGCATTTGCATTGAGAAAACACTACACAGGGGAAATATTAAGTTGGGAGAGAAGGTGACATCACATTTGGGCTGGGGACTGACTTGTAAAACAGGAATGGTGGGTGCAGAGATTATGTTCCTTAGCTCTGAAAGTTTTGAATCACAAATGCTGTGTGTACATGATTCAGATGAAATCTGAAACAATTATTAGATATTTTCTAACTACCCAGGGGTTTGTAATTGTGTTTGACAAAACACATGGTTGACATCACATTTTTCAATTTTTATCCAGATGTTAGGTGTCGTATGAGCCAGCCAAAGGCAGTCTATACTTCACAAAGGCAATTGGAAGTGATGAAAAAAATCAGTTTCTTTGGTTGCCACAGAGAACATTAAAAAACCAAATTATTGACTTGAGCTTGACATTAGCATGGCTGAGTTCAGCCAAACTGAACTGTGTTTTATGGCCTAGCTGGGTGATTATTGGTTAAGATTCTTCCCTTTGCTGTTTATGCTATCACTCTGCTTTTCTCTCTCTTTTTTTTGTTTAAGTTACGTCCCTCTTCCTTCACTTTCAGCAGACGACCTCACTATATGGTTTAGGATTTTTCAGCAAACAAGAGAAAATGCAGCCCACATTGGCTTAGGCAAAAGTGGAATTTAGTGGTTAAACTAATTGAAAAGTCCAGAGAAAGTCTGGCTTCAAATGAAGCTCAGAGTAGGGACTTAATCTATATCACCAGGACCTGGTTTTTCTCAGTCTTTCTCTCTTTCTGGTTTAATTCCATTATCTGAAAAAGTCTTTCTGCCATGGAAACAAGAAAACTCATCCTCTCTGCTCAAATTCCTGCAGGAAAATATACCTGCCTCTTAACTAGATGCCTGAGCAAACATCCTATCACAGCCTATTAGCTCAGTTGCAACACATAACTGGACCGGTCACTATGGACAGTGGAATGTGATGTTCTGAGTGGATTAGGACTGGGTCATGTGTGCCACTCCAGAGTCACAGGGTTGAAAATGGAATGGGGTGGTTTCCCAAGAGGAATAAGGGTTTGATTGCCAAAAGAAGGTGGTATGAATGGCTCTGGGGCCAAACCCAGTTGTCCTTTGAACTGGGAATCTATTCTGTCAAGGCAAGTGGAACCTCTTCCAACTTCCCAATTCATACCCGCTTTCTTGCCATCATCTTAGAAGAAAAGAATACCCCTTTCCCTGTTTATGGCCAGTCTACCCAGCACTGGTCCTGACTCCTTCCATCTTGTCCAGGGTCTTACTTCATCAGTCATAGTTACTATTTCACATGTCTTCACCTTTTCCCTTTCTATGGGCTCTTGTCTTAGTTTATAACATGCTGGGGTTTGTCTTATCATAAGGTACACACACACACTCACACTCAAAGTATTTGGACTCATCTCTCCTTTTAGGTGCCATTTAATATGTCTCTTCTCCCTCTTAAAAGGGGTTCTCTCCCCAGAATGAGTCTATGCTTCTTGTCTGTACTTTTTTCATGGGTCACTTACTCTCAACATGATGAAAAAGGTTTTTGTCTCTATACCTCTCTGACACTACACTTTTTATCTTAGTAAAGGATTGTTCACAAACACAGACCTTATTGTGAGCATTTTGAAGAGGGAGATATTTAATATAGGAAATTAGAACCATTATAATCATTGTGGAGCAAATTTCAAGGAAGTTGCTGGAGGTTCACAAAGTCCCAGTAAAAATACAGCAAATAAACACTCTTGTCTGTATCACTGAATTGAATGATTCTCAGGCCAGTATCCAGAAGTAAATTTCTGAGGCCATCTAAGGCCATCTGCTGATATTCAAGCACATAACTTCAGAGAACCACATCTTCTCCCACATTCTATTCTTATGTAAGCATCTTAAATTTACAGCATCTAAATGGAGACATGACTGTCAAGAGAGTTGGAGTGATGTAGTTTCTAAGGCTTTCAGTCTCTAAAGTAAAAGGGAGTGCTTAGAAAGGTGAGACTAGCCCTCAATATTAATATATTGTATTTTGCACGTTATCATTCACAGGCATTTCTTTTTTCCTTTACCCCTTTAGCCTTGTGGCTAAGAGTTCTGTCCCTGACCTACTATGTGCTCCCACTGTGAGCTCTCCTTGAGTTGCCTTATCTATTCTCGTAATTCCAATCACCTGCAGTTGATGATGCCTTAGTCTATTACTCCTCTGCAGATGTCTCCATAAATTTCATGTCAGTACAACTCTGCTGGGCCTTTTCCTCTGATTCATCCTTGAAGATTCCAAACTCAACTGACTTGAGAATGAAATATTTGTTTTTGTTCCTGATCCTGCTCTTCCTCCATAAACCTGTCTCCTTTAGCCACATAGTCAATCAATTGCTAAATCTAATTTTTAAAACCTTTCTTATCTTCCTCTTCCCTACCACACTCTCCTGGCTCAGTAGCTCATTACCTTTTCCTTGGGATACCACCAACTTCTATTTGGATTTTCTGCTTCCAACCTCACCCACTTTGACTTTGTTCTTCATAGCCTCTAAAGGGACTGATCTGCAACACAAATCTGCAATGATTCTCCTTTGCTCAGAACCCTTGAATGATTCTTTAAAAGGTAACAAAAAGAGAGAGTAATAATTTATCTAATAATTCTCAATAATTTATCAAAGAAAGTAGACGGATTGCCTGCAAGTATTTATAAAAGATCCAACAAAGTTGAGCATTGTAATGGGAAGAGAAAAAAAATGCACTCCAAATGCTCTGGTTCTAATTGCCCAGAATGAGTGTTTCAGTGTTTCAGTTGAGGTTTGAAAGGAGAATGATATGACGAAGAACTCAGTCTTTTATGTTCTAGTCTTTATTATACAGTTTATTAGACAGTATGGTTAAGTTCACAAGCCTTTAACTGATTTCTCATACATTCTTAGTTTATTTCTTTTTTTTCAATATGTCAACCTCAATGTGTGGTCTCTTTAGATACCAGTTAGAATATGATGTATGGGAAGACGTTGATAAAGAAAAGAAAACCGGGCACGGTGGCTTATGACTGTAACCCCAGCACTTTGGGAGGCCAAGGCAAGCAGATTGCTTGAGGTCAGGAGTTCGAGACCACCCTGGCCAACATGGTGAAACCCTGTCTCTACTAAAAATATAAAAATTAGCCGGGCGTGGTGGCATGCATATGTAATCCCAGCTACTTGGGAGGCTAAGACAGGAGAATTGCTTGAACCCAGGAGGCAGAGGTTGCAGTGAGCTGAGATCAGGCCACTGCACTTCAGCCTGGATGACAGAGCAACCATCTAAAAAAAAAAAAAAAAAAAAAAAAAGAAGAAGAAGAAGAAGAAGAAGAAGAAGAAGAAGAAGAAGAAGAAGAAGAAGAAGAGAAGAAGAAAGAAACAACTAAGGGAAAATGCAACTCTGTTGGATAAAACAGAAACAAGGTTGAAAAAAAATCCCCTGAAAAGGAATATCTACTTGCTTTCTGCTACCCCAAAATATATTTGGTTAACCTGAATCAAAGCCTTTATTGATAGTCATGTTCTAGACACCCCCTTCATCTGGGCCAATTTGAATCTGTGAGGAGAAGAGATACAAGTAATGTTGCCTAAACGTCATTTGGAGGGCAGGGATACAGAGGGCACACACACACAAATACTGGTAAGATAACCTTCTCTTGTGGAAGTAGGGTTGTTCATATATATTCATATATAATATATATTCATATAAAATATATATGAATATATGTTATATATTCATACATATATGTTCATATATAGTATATATTCATATATATTATATATATGTAACACCTGGATGCCTAAGCTGGCCAGTGATCTCTGCGGTTGTTAATTCTTCCTTGCTTCCTAGACAGTACTTTCTTCAGTGTTGGAGGGTCACTGAGAATCAGGAGCTGTTTTCTCAACTGTGTCCTGTCTTCTGCATCCCTCTCCTGCCTCTACCTTAGCTTTTTAACACATCAAAATTCACCCTTATTGCCCTCACCATTAATTATTTCTTCCTCCCCCTCCCCTCCTTCTCCTTTTCCTTCTTCCTTCCTCTTTTTCTTCTTTCTTCTTACTTTTTCTTTCTTCTTCCTCTCTCTTCTCTGCCATGCAGTGGGTTATCTATTGTGGGTTTTTTGCATTCCACCTTCATACTGGCATTTGAGTCAATATGGAACCAGAAACTGATGCAGGATTAAATAGAAAATAAGACAAAACAAAGATTTTTATTTTACCGTGTTAAGCAAAGCTGCTGAGGAACTGTTATACCAATTTAGAGATTAAACCTCTCATTTGTTGATTAATATTTACCTCTAGTAGTGCAAGCATTATATTTTTAAAGCAAAATTATAATCTCCTGGTAATAACATGTTTGGCTTGAGCCTGATTAAATGGTAAATACAGTAGTTCCCTACTTATAAAAGAAATGGGAAGAGGAAAGTTGGATGGTTAATGCTGTTAATGATAATAATGTTTATTGTTTATAGGGTCTTTCTTGAGCATTAGAACTCTCAGCTTATCCATGCATGGAATTAGTGCGGCATGGTGGTTAAAAACATAATCTTGGACTATGACTACTCAGGTTCAAATCTAGGCGTTACCAATTACCAGCTGTATGATTTTGGACAAGTTTTTTTTTTTTTTTTTGACGGAGTTTCGTTCTTATTGCCCAGGCTGGGGTGCAATGGCACGATCTCAGCTTACTGCAAACTCCACCTCCTGGGTTCAAGTAATTCTTCTGCCTCAGCCTCCCAAGTAGCTGGCATTACAGGTACCAACCCACGCCCAGCTACTTTTTGTATTTTTAGTAGAGATGGGGTTTCGTCATGTTGGCCAGGCTGGTTTCGAACTCCTGACCTCAGGTGATCCATCCTTGTCGGCCTTCCAAAGTGCTGGGATTACAGGTGTGAGCCACGGCGCTTGCCCCCCCCCCTTTTTTTCTTTTAATCTCTCTGTGCCTCCGTTGTTTTCCCTCAAAAATGAGAATAGTAGTAGAGAATAGTAGTACCTAACTCGTGGAAGATTAAGTAAAGTGATATGGATATAGTATTTAGAACCATTCTTGGAATATAAGACTTAAACATAAGATATACTTTTTAAATGTATAATTGAGGACCAGCCTAAGAGCTATTTTTAATAGTGATATTAAATATTATATCTATTTATAAATATAATTTGTAATTCATAAATATAAGTAGTTATGTAAAATATTTCTTAAAATTTATAGTTTTAGGGAATCAGATTTTTTTCTTCAACTTTATTTTAAATTCCAGGATACATGTGCAGGATGTGCAGGTTTGTTACATAGGTAAATGTGTGCCACGGTGATTTGCTGCACAAATTAACCCGTCACTAGGTATTAAGCCCAGCATCCATTAGCTATTCTTCTGATGCTCTCCCTCCCCAACTCTCCCAACAGGCCCATTGTGTTGTTCCCTTCCATGTGTCCATGTGTTCTCATCATTCAGCTCCCATGTATAAGTGAGAACACATGGCACTTGTTTTTCTGTTCCTGTGTTAGTTTGCTGAGAATAACCACTTCCCACTCCATCCATGCTCCTGCCAAGGACATGATCTCATTATTTTGTATGGCTATATAGTATTCCATGGTGTATATGTACCACATTTTCTTTATCCAGTCTATTTTTAATGGGCTGATTCTATGTCTTTGCTATTGTGAATAGGGCTGCAATGAATATATGGTCATATATATTTATAATAGAATGATTTCTATTCCTTTGGGTATATACTCAGTGATAGTATTGCTGGGTCAAGTCTTATTACCTATCTAATAGGTCAAATCCTACCTAGAGGTATTTCTGCCTCTAGATCTTTGAGGAATCACCACACTGTCTTCCACAATGATTAAGCTAATTTACACTTCCACCAACAGTTTAAAAGTGTTCCTTTTTCTCTACAACCTCACAAGCATCTGTTATTTTTTGATTTTTTAATAATTTCCATTCTGACTGGTGTGAGATGGTATTTCATTGTGGTTTTTTGATTTTTTCTAATGATAAGTGATGGGCTTTTTTTTTCACATGTTTATTGCCTGCATGTATATTCTCTTTGAGAAGTGTCTGTTCATGTACTTTGCCCACTTTTTAATGGGGTTGTTTTTTTTTTTCTCATAAATTTGTTTAAGTTCCTTGTAGACTCTGAATTTAGACCTTTGTCAGATGGATAGATTGCAAAATTTTCCCCAATCCTGTAAGTTGTCTATTCACCTCTGATAATAGTTTATTTTTCTGTTCAGATGTTCTTAGTTTAATTAGATCCCATTTGTCAATTTTTGCTTTTATTGCAGTTGCTTTTGGTGTTCTCATCATGAAATATTTGCCCGTGACTATATCCTGAACACTATTGTCTTGATTTTCTTCCAGGGTTTTTATAGTTTGAAGTTTTACATTGAAGTCTTTAATCCATCTTGAGTTAATTTTTATGTAAGCTGTAAGGAAGAGGTCCAGTTTCAATTTTCTGCATATGGCTAGTCAGTTCTCCCAGCATCATTTATTAAATAGGGAAACCTTTTCCCATTGCTTGATTTTGTTAGGGTTGTTGAAGATCAGATGGTTGGAGATGTGCAGTCTTATTCTGAGTTCTCTATTCTGCTCCATTGGTCAGTGTGTCTGTTTTTGTACCAGTACCATGCTGTTTTGGTTACTGTAGTCTTGTAATATAATAGTTTGAAGTCGGGTCGGGGGTGGGGTAGTAGTGTGATGCCCCCAGCTTTGTTCTTTTTGCTTAGGATTGTCTTGACTATTTGGGCTCTTTTTTTGTTTGTTTGTTTCATATGAATTTTTAAATAGTTTATTTTAATTCTGTGAAGAATGTCAATGGTATTTTAATGGAAATAACATTGAATTTACGAATTACTTTGGGCAGTATTTTCATGATATTGATTCTTCCTATCCATAAGCATAGAATGTTTTTTCATTTGTTTGCATCCTCTCTGATTTATTTGAGCAGGGGTTTGTAGTTTTTCTTGAAGAGGTCCTTCACTTTCCTTGTTAGCTGTATTCCTAGGTATTTTGTTCTTTTTGTAGCAATTATATATGGGAGTTCATTCATGATTTGATTCCCTGTTTGCCTGTTGTTGGTATATAGGAATGCTAACGATTTTTTCACATTGATTTTGTATCCCGAGACGTTGCTGAAGTTGCTTATCATCTTAAGAAGCTTTGGGGCTGAGACAATGGGGTTTTCTAGATATAGAATCATGTCATCTACAAACAAAGGTAATTTGCCTTCCTCTCTCTCTATTTGAATACCCTTTATTTCTTTCTCTTGCCTGATTGCCCGGGCCAGAACTTCCAATACTATGTTGAATAGGAGTGGTGAGAGAGGGCACCCTTGTCTTGTGCTGGTTTTCAAGGGGAATGCTTCCAGCTTTTGCCCATTCAGGATGATATTGGCTATGAGCTTGTTATATATAGCTCTTATTATTTTGAGGTGTGTTCCTTCAATACCTAGTTTATTGAGAGTTTTTAACATAAAGGGATGTTGAATTTTATCAAAGGCCTTTTCTGCATCTATTGAGATAATCATGTGGTTTTTGTCTTTAGTTCTGTTTATGTGATGAATTGCATTTATTGATTTGCATATGTTGAGCCAACTTTGCATCGCAGGGGTGAAGCCTACTTCATCATGGTTGGTAAGCTTTTTGATGTGCTGCTGGATTTGATTTGCCGGTATTTTATTAAGGATCTTTGCATTGATGTTCATTAGGGATATTGGCCTGAAGTTTTCTTTTTTGTTTTATCTCTTCAGGATGATGTTGGCCTCAGAATAAGTTGGGGAGAAGTCCCTCCTTTTCAATTTCTTGAAATAGTTTCAGTAGAGATGATATAGGTCTTCTTTGTACCTCTGGTAGAATTCAGCTGTAAATCCATCTGGGCCCAGGCTGTTTTTGGTTAGTAGGCTACTTATTACTGCTTTAATTTCAGAACGCATTATTGGTCTATTCAGGGATTCAATTTCTTCCTGGTTCAGTCTTGGGAGGGTGTATGTGTCCAGGAATTTATTCATTTCTTCTAGATTTTCTAGTTTTGTGCAGAGAGGCGTTTATAATATTCTCTGATGGTTGTTTGTATTTCATTTGTTTGTTTTTCTGGAGATGGAGTCTCACTCTGTTGCCCAGGCTGGAGTGCAGTGGCACGCTCTTGGCTCACTGCAACCTCTGCCTCCCAGGTTCAAGCAATTGTACTGCCTCAGCCTCCTGAATAGCTGGGACTACAGGCACATGCCGCCACGCCTGGCTAATTTTTTGAAGTTTAGTAGATTTGTATTTAGTTTCACCATGTTGCCCAGGCTGGTCTCAAACTCCTGAGCTCAGGCAATCCACTCGCCTTGGCCTCCCAAAGTGTTACCATGCCTGGCCTGGTGGTTTGTATTTCTGTGGGGTCAGTGGTGATATCCCCCTTATCATTTCTAATTGTGTTTATTTGATTCTTCTCTCTTTCATTATTATTTATTTATTTATTTATTTTATTTAGATGGAGTCTCGCTTTGTTACCCAGGCTGGAGTGCAGTGGCACCATCTTGGCTCACTGCAACCTCTGCCTCCTGGATTCAAGTGATTCTTCTGTCTCAGCCTCCTGAGTAGCTGAGATTACAGGTGTGCACCACCACACCAAGCTAATTTTTGTATTTTTAGTAGTGACGGGGTTTCACCGTGTTGGTCAGGCTGGTTTCAAACTCCTGACCTTGTGATCTGCCCGCCTCAGCCTCTCAAAGTGTTGGGATTACAGGCATGAACCACTGTGCCTGGCCCTCTCTTTCATTTTTCATTAGTCTAGCTAATGGTCTATTTTATTAATTTTTTTCAAAAAACAGTACTAGGATTTGTCGATGCTTTAAAAGCCTTTTTGTATCTCTATTTCTTTCAGTTCTTCTCTGATCTTGGTTATTGCTTGTCTTCTGCTGGCTTTGGGGTTTGTTTGCTTTTGGTTCTCTAGTTCCTTTACTTGTGATATTAGGTCATTAATTTGAGATCTTTCTAGCCTTTCGATGTGGGCATTTAGTGCTATACATTTCGCTCTTAGCACTGCTTCAGCCATGTCCCAGAGATTCTGGTACATTGTATCTTTGTTCTCATTAGTTTCAAAGAAGAACTTCTTGATTTCTGCCTTAATTTCATTATTTACTTAGGAGTCATTCCGGAGCAGGTTGTTCAGTTTCCATGTAGTTCTGTGGTTTTGAATGAATTTCTCAGTCTTGAATTCTAATTTGGTTGTGCTGTAGTCTGAGAGACTGTTGTGATTTCAGTTCTTTTGTATTTGCTGAGGAGTGTTTTACTTTCACTTATGTGATCAGTTTTAGAGTAAGTGCCATATAATGATGAGAAAAAAATGCATATTCTTTTGTTTTGGGACATAGAGTTCTGTAGATATCTATCAGGTTCACTTGATCCAGAGCTGAAATTAGGCCCTGAATATCTTTGTTAATTTTCTGTCTCGATGGTCTGTCTAATATTGTCAGTGGGGTGTTATAATCTCCCATTATTATTGTGTGGAAGTCTAAGTCTCTCTGAAGGTTTCTAAGAACTCACTTTATGAAACTGGGTACTCCTGTATTGGGTGAATATATATGTATTTATTTAGAATACTTAGCTCTTCTTGTTGAACTCTTTACCATCATGTAATGCTGTTCTTTGTCTTTTTTTAATCTTTGTTGATTTAAAGTCTGTCTTTTCAGAAACTGGGATTGCAAGTCCTGCTTTTTTATGTTTTCCATTTGGTGGGTAAATTTTCTTCTACCCTTTTATTTTGAGCCTATGTGTTTCTATGCCCATGACATGGGACTTTTGAAGACAGCATACTGATGGTTCTTGACTCTATTCAGCTTGCCATTCTGTCTTTTAACTGGGGCATTTAGCCCATTTGCATTTAAGGTTAATATTGTTATATGTGAATTTGATCCTGTCATCATAATGCTAGCTGGTTATTTTGCAGACTTGTTTATGTGGTTGCTTCATAATATCACTGGTCTGTGTACTTCATTGTGGTTTTGGAGTGACTGGTAATGATTCTTTTTTCCATAGTTAGTGCTTCCTTCAGGAGGTCTTGCAAGGCAAGCCTAGTGGTGACACATTCCTTTGGCATTTGCTTGTCTGAAAGGATGTTATTTCTCCTTCACTTATGAAGCTTAGTTTGGCTGGATATGAAATTCTGGGTTGGAAATTTTTTTCTTTAGAAATGTTGGAATATTGGCCCCCAATCTCTTCTGGCTTATAGGGTTTCCACTGAGAGGTCCACTGTAGTCTGATGTGTTTCCCTTTGTAGATGACCTGGCCTTCTTTCTGGCTGCTCTTAACATCTTTTCTTATTTTGACCTTGGAGAATCTAATGATTATGTGTCTTGGGGTTGATCTTCTCATGGAGTCTTACTGGGATTCTCTGGATTTCCTGAATGTAAATGTTGGCCTGTCTTGCTAGGTTGGGGAAGTTCTCCTGGATGATATCCTGAAGTATATTTTCCAACTGGATTCCATTCTCCCTGTCTCTTTCAGGTACCACAATCAGTTGTAGGTTCAGTCTTTTTGCAGTCCCATATTTCTCAGAGGTTTTATCTGTTCCTTTTCATTCTTTTTCTCTATCTTGTCTGCATGTCTTATTTCAGAAAGATAGTCTTCAAACTCTGAGATTTCCTTCTGCTTGGTCTATTCTGCTATTGATACTTGTGATTGTATTGTGAAGTTTTTGTGTTTTTCAGCTCCATCAGGTTGGTTATATTCCCCTATAAATTGGCTATTCTGGTTATCAGCTCCTGTATTGTTTTATTATGCTTCTTAGCTTGTTTGCATTTGGTTACAACATGCTCTTTTAGCTCAGTGAAGTTTGTTGTTATCCACCTTCTGAAGCCTACTTCTGTCAATTCAGCCATCTCAGCCTCAGCTCAGTTCTGTGCCCTTGCTGGAGAAGTGCTGTGGTCATTTGGAAAATAAGAGGAACTCACTAGTTTTTTGAGTTTTCAGCATTTTTGCGTTGATTCTTTCTATTCTTTGTGGACTTACCTACTTCAATCTTTGTGGTTGCTGACCTTTGAATGGGGTTTTTGTTGGGTCTTTTCTGTTGATGTTGTTGTTGCTCTTTGTTTTTTTCTTTTAATAGTCACCCACTCTTCTGTAGGGCTGCAGTAGTTTGCTGGGGGACCACTCCAGACCCTAGTTGCCTCAGGTTTTTCTGTTA
Organism: Rhinopithecus roxellana; assembly: GCF_007565055.1. Classification (NCBI taxonomy): domain Eukaryota; kingdom Metazoa; phylum Chordata; class Mammalia; order Primates; family Cercopithecidae; genus Rhinopithecus; species Rhinopithecus roxellana. The sequence continues at coordinate 23,737 of NW_022143813.1, forward strand.
CCTGGAGGAATCACCAGCGAAGACTGCAAAACAGCAAAGGTGGCAGCCTGCTCCTTCCTCTGGGAGTTCCATCCAAGGGGGATTCTCACCTGTTGCCAGCCTGGATGCTTCTATAGGAGGTGTCTGGAGAATCCTCTTGGGAGTCTCACCCAGTCGGGAGGGATGAGATTGAAGACCCACTTAAAGAAGCAGTCTGGTTGCTTTTTGGTAGAGCAGATGTGCTACATTGAGGGAAAGACTTCCTCATTCAGACTGCCTGGACTCTCCGAGCTAGCAAGTTAGAAGGGCTGAGTTGTCTGAACCATAGAAACTGTGGCCACCCCATCCTCAACCCCCAAGGGCTTTGTCCCAGGGAGAGATTTGAGTTATTTCCATATAACACTGGCTAGAGTTGCTGAAATTCCCACAGGGAGGCCCCATCCAGTGAGGAGGGATGAAGGTCCACTGTTAGTCTGATGGGCTTCCCTTTCTAGGTGACCTGGCCTTTGGGAATTG
>NW_022143814.1:0-42882 GCF_007565055.1 Rhinopithecus roxellana
CAGGCTCCCGCCCATGCCGGGCCGCCCAGCCGCCGCCACGGCCCACGCCCCGCGACCCCCGTGATGCGAGCCCCAGCGCGAAGCGCCCGCCCCCACGGCGTATGTCGGCCCCCGACCGCAGGTGCTGTATGTGACCCAGGCCCCCGCGATCCGAGCCGCCGGGCTCGCACCGACCGACCCCGCCCCCAGGCCCCGCGAAAACCGGAACCACAGCCGCCCACCCACCCACAACCGTTTGCGACCCATGGCCACCGCGATAGGGGCGCCACCGACAGCCCCGCCCAGCCCCGCCGGCGGATGGCGGTCCGCGACAGCACGGGCCTGGGGGACCCAGGGACCCGTGAATCGTGCACGAGCCGCGCCCGCGCCGCCCCCAAGGCCCCGTGATCTGTGCCACCAGCCGCCGACACGCAAGGCCCCCACGGCGGCTGGTGGCCCTCGACCGCGGGACATGGGACCCAGGCACTGGCGATCCGCTGGCCCCAGCACAGCCCGCAAAGTCCCAACGGCAACCAGCGATCCAGGCCGAAGAGAGCAGCCGCCCCGACAACGCCCACCACGCGGCTCGCGGGCCCCCTGCCGACCGACAGGGCCTGGGGTTACGCCGCCCCCCGCGAGTCCGGGCTCGCCCCGACATGCCACGCCCAGCCCCCACGGAACCAACGACAGGGGAACCACACCGGCCTCCCGCCCCCGCCACCATCAACCCACGGCGGCTGGCGATTCCCCAGCCCGCCGGTGTGGTATGACCCAGGCCCTGGCGATACGGGCACAGCCACCACACCGAACCGCACCACGGCCGAATGGCGATCCCCTCGACGCCCGGGATGGAGGGACCCCAGGCTACAGCCATCCGGGATGCCGCAGCAGCCGCCCCGACCCGCCCACACGGACCCCTGTGATTGCGTGCCCCCAGCCGCCGACCCGCCACCCTCCCAACTGGTGGCTGGCGGCCTCCCGACCGCCCGGGCCTCTGGGACCAAGGCCACCGCCAACGGGCTAGCCCAGCCGCAGCACAGCCCAACCCCCCACGGCGGCTAGGCAGACCCCCGACCGCCTGATCCTTAGGACCAGGCTCCCGCGAATCCGGCCCGCTCAGCCGCAGCCCAGCCCCGCACCCACGGCGGGCTGGCGAAACCAGACCCTGGGGCGTGGGGGGGGATCGGCCACCGGGATCCTGGGCACCGAGCCGCCGACCCGCCCCGTCCCCACGGCCCCCCGCGATTGCGTGTCCCCCAGCAGACGACAGCACCTCGCCCCCAGGCGGCTGGCCAGACCCCGATAGCCGGGGCCTGGGTGACACATAACACAACAAAGATCCGGGTAAGACATGCCACCTCCCAGCCACAGCCCCTCACGGAGGATGGCGAAACCCGGACCGTCGGGACTGGGGGACGTCAGGCCCCCGGGGATACGGGGCACTCAGCCGCCCGCCAAGCCCGTCCCCACGGCCGCATCCAGGCCGCCAGCCGCCTCCATGCCAGCCCCAAGGCAGACTGACGGCACTACTGACCACGGGGCCTGGGGTACGCAGAGAAAAAGCACCCCCGCGATCGGGTCGCCCTAGCCCACTGCCAGGCCCAGCCCCCACGGCACCCACGATACGGGACCCCCAGCCTCCGCACCGCCCCCCCTCACGGTGGCGGGCGGCGCCCCCGATTCAGCCAGTGGCTAGGTTGGAACCAGGACCACGCCCCACAGGGACGCCCAGATAACTGCCACGACCAGCCCCCACGGCCCCAGCATCCGGGGACCCCCATCCTCCGCTGGTTAGACCCCGACCGACTGATCCTGGGGACCCAGGGCACCCACGACCGGGCCGCCCTGCGCCGCCCGCCCAGCCCCCACGGCGGTGGACGCGAAACACGACCTCGGGGCGTGGGGTGAATCAGGACCCGGAATCGGCCCGAGCCGCCGCCCCGCTCGCCCCCCACGCTCCCGGGATCTGGGGCCCCCATCCGTCCCTCGCACCAGCCCCCACAGCGACAGGCGGCCCCGATCGCCGGGGGCCTGGGGGGGGGACCCACGCCCCCCCGCGATCCGGGCCACCCAGCGACGCCCCGCCCCAGCCCCAACGGCAGCTGGCGGCCCCGACCCCACGGGCCTGGGGTACACAGGCACCCGCGATCCGGCGTTGCAATAGAACAATGCCACCCCAGCCCACAGCGGGAACCCAGCGAATCGGGACCCCCATCCTCCGCCTCCACCCCGCCCATCGGCGGCTGGGGCCCATGAAGACGGTTGCCTGGGAGACCAGGACCTTGGAGGATAAGGGGAACGAAATTCGCCGCCCCGCCCCCGCCCCTAACGGCGACTGGCGTCCCCGACCGCCGGGCCTTGGAGGGACCCAGGCTACACCATTAGGGACGCACAGCCGCAGCCAGCCCCGCCCCACGGGCCCCTGGCGTGCCGCCACTGGCCGGACTTGCCGACCCGCCCACACCGGCCCCCGCGTAACGAGAACCCCAGGCGCCGGACCCGCACCGTCCCAGGTCTCCGCGATCCGGGGGCCCCGGCCGCGCACCGCCCCCGCCCAACTGCGGCCTGACCGCACACGACAGACCGGGATGGGGGGACCAGACCCCGCGATCCGGGCGGTCCAGCCGCAGCCCCGCCACGCCCCCACGGCGTCATGGCGCGCCGGACCACGGGACCGGGGAGATCAGGCCCCGACGCGATACGGGTAGCCTTGCAGCCCGCCCCCGCCTCGCCACACACGAGCGGCGGGCGGCCACCTACGGCCGGGACCTGGGGGATCCAGGACACCCCGTGATCCGTGCCCACCCGGCGAGACGCCGCCCGCGCTGACACCACAGCCCCCGCGATCCCGCGCCCAGGCAGCCGAACCACGCCCCGCCACCACGGGCCTCCGCGTTAACGGGAACCCCAGGAGACAACCAGCACCGTCCCCATGGCCCGGCGATCCGGGCCGCCCAGCCGCCGCCCCGGCCGCCCAAAAACTGGGCTGGAGGCACCTGCCCTGACCCGCCCAGGCATGGGGGACACAGGCCCCGCATACCTCGGTCAGCCGCCGCCCCCGCCCCTCCCCCACGGCGTCGGGGCGCCGGACCCCCAGGACCTGGGGGATCAAGGCCCCGCGATCAGGTGTAGCCCTGCCGCCTCCCGACCTGCCACCACGGCGGCGGGCGGCCCGACCACCAGGCCCGGGGGAAACCCATGGGACCCCGCGATCCGTGCCGACGAGCGCCGACCCGAAGCCGCCCCCACGGCCCCTGGATCGGGCCCCCCAGCAGCCGCCCCGACCCGCCCCCACGGCGGTTGGCGGCCCCCGAACCATGCGGACGGAGAGGGAAGGAGGGGGCCAAGACGATACGGGGCGACACGCGCCGCCCCGCTACCGCCTCACGGCCACTGGCGTCCCGACCGCCCGAGCCTGGGAGGAACCAGGTTCCGACATCGAGCCGCCCAGCCGCCACCCCGCCGCGCCCACCAGGGCCTGGCGAGGCGGGCCCAAGCCGCCCAGACCCCGACCCGCCCTGGACCACCGCGTTGGTGGCCCCGACCGACGGGGCCTGTGGGACCCAGGCCCCGCGATCCGTGCCGCCCAAGCCCGCCCAACCCGCCCCAGCCCCACGACACCGAGTAACGGGAACCCTAGCCCGCATCTGACCCGCACCGTCACCATAGCCCCCGGGAACGGGCCGCCAAACGCCGCCCCGCCCCGCCCCAAATGCGGCTGGCGACACCTGGACGTCCGGGCTGAGTAACAGACACCGCGTATCCGGCCGTCCAGCCCCGGCCCGGGTCCGCCACCACGGCGGCTGGCGGCGCCCGTACCCCCGGGGACAGGGGATCCAGGCACTCCGCGATCAGGTAGCCCTGCCGCTCCGCCCCAGCCCGACCACCTCACGGCGGCTGCATCCGCCCCGACCGGAGGGCATGGGTGACCCAGGACCCCGCCGACAGTGACCGCCGAGCCGCCGCCCCGCGCGCCCCCACGGGCCCCCGCGATCAGGGGCACACAGCTGCCGCCCCGCCCCGCCCCACGGCGCTGGGGCCCCGACCGTCCGGACCTGGGGGAAACGGCCCCGACGATCACAGCGCGGGGCCAGCAAAGGCCACGCCCCGCCCCAAGGCCACCGCGACCGGGCCCCCAGTGCCGCCTCCGCCGCCCACAAGGACGGAGGCGGCCCCGACCGTCAGACATGGGGGACACAGGCCCCCGCCGATCATACAGCGGGCAGCCACTGCCACGCCCCCGCCCCCAAGGCCACCGCGATCCGGGACCACCATCACGCACCGCCCAGCCACCACGGCGGTGGCGCCACGAACGACGGCCTGGGAGGACACAGGACCCCGAGGACACGGTTGCCCCCAGCAGACGCCCGCCCCGCCCTACGGGGACTTCGTCAAGTTAACCGACCGCCCGGGCCCTTTGGACCAGGCCCCCCCCCAATCTAGCCGCCCAGCGCCGCCCCCTGCCACGCCCCCACGACCCGCGATCCGTGCCCCCAGCACGCCCGCCCCGCCGCCATAGGAGTTCTGGCGGCGCGGGACCCCGGGGAACTGGGGGATCCAGGCCCCCGCACCAGGGAGCCCCCTGCCGCGCACCGCACTGCCACCAGGCGGCGGGGGACCCCGACACCCGGACACTGGGGGACAGGACCCTCGCGATTAGTGCCGCCGAGCCGCAGCCCTGAAACCGCCCCCAACGGAACCAGCGATCCGGGGCCCCCAGCTGACGGCCCCACCGCCCCTCCCCCATGGAGGGCTGGCAGCCCCCGACCGCGGGACGGGGACCCAGGGTCCCCGCGATCCGGGCCACCAGGCGCCGCCCCGCACACCCCGCCCTCACGGGGGCTGACGTTCTCCCCCGACGCCCGCGGACTGGGAGAGTCGCAGGCCCCGCGATTCAGGGCGGCCCAGCCACGGCCAGACCCGCCCCACGGCCCTCCCGCGAAAACCGGGACCCCCAGCTCCTCCCCGCCCCGCCCCCACGGCGGAGGGCGTCACTGACGCCGGGTGCCAGTGGGACCCAGGACCCCGCATCGAGCGGACCAGTAACCGCAAGCCCCGCCCACGCGGCCCCCCGCGATGCGTGCCCCAGGCCGCCGACCCGCGCCGCACCCACGGACGCCGCCGTAACGGGCAAACCCAGCCGCCGACCCGCACCGTCCTCATGGCCCCCCGCGATCCGGGCGCCTAGCCGCCGCCCCGCCCCCCCCCACGGCGGCTGGCGGTCCGCGACCCGCAGCGGGCCTGGGGGATCCAGGTCTCCGCGATCCGGGCCCCCGCAAGCCGCCGCCCCGCCCAGCACCAACTGTGGCGGCGGGCCCATGACCGTCCGGGCTTGGGGACCCAAACCCTCCGCGAATATTCAGGGCGTCCAGACGCCGCCCCCGCACCCCCAACGGCGGCTGGCGGGCGCCCGACCCCCCGGGACCGGGGGATCCAGGTCCCCGCGATCCGGGTATTAGCCCTGCCGCCAGCCCCGCCCAGCCATCCACGGCGGCTGGGCGGCCCCGCCCTCCGGGGACCTGGAGGACCCAGGACCCCGCCAGCCGGGCCGCCCATCCGCCATCCCGCCCGCCCCACGGCGGCTGTCGGCCCTGGACAGCGGGGCATGCGGGACAAGGGCCCGTGATCTGGGGTACAAAGTCCACAGCCGCCGCCCCGCCCCGCAGCCCCCACGGTCGACTGGCGGACCCCGACTGCCGGGGCCGGATGGGACCCAGGCCCCGGCGGATCGGGTTCAGACAAAGCGCCAACCCCTCACACGCCCCCACCGGCTGGCGGCCCCCGACCGCAGGGCTGGGGGACGCAGGCCCCCGCCGATAAGAGCCCAGCCGCCTCCCCACCCCATCCACAAGGAGGCTGGCGGCCCCCGGACGACCGCCAGGGGCCTGGGACCCAGGAACCACTTGACCCACGCGCTCCGGGGACCCCCAGGTCGCCGCCCCGCCCCGCCCAACACGGGGACTGGCGACCCCGACCCCGACCGGGCATGGGGAACCAGGCCCCCGCCCATCCGAGGCCGCCCAGCCGCCCGCCCCGCTCTGCCCCAACGCCCCCACGATCCGAGCCCCCAGCCGCCGAAAGCCCCCGACCGCCACGAGCTTTGTGGCAGTCCCCCCTCGGCCGGGGCCTAGGGGACCCAGCCCCCCCCCGCCACCGGGCCGCCAGCCGCCACCCACCCCGCGCCCCCCCACCGCGGGTGCCAGGACCCCAAACCGCCGGGGCCTGGAAGGAACCCAGGGCCCCCGCGATTCCGGGCCGCCCAGCCCGCATAGCCGCCCCGACCACCAGGCCTGCGAACCTGGTTTACAGACCGCCGCAACGCCCCGCCCCCCCCCCACGGCGGCTCAGCGGCCCCCGAACGACAGGGGGCATGGGGTGTTCGAAGGCCCCCCGCGATCCGGGTCGCCCAGCCACTGCCACGCCCCGCCCCAAAGCCCCCCGCGATCCGGGACCCCCAGCGCCGCAACGACCACGACCCCACGGGGACTGGCGTCCCCCGAGCCCCGCTAGGGCCTGGAGGAAACAAGGCTCCCGCCATCCGGGCACGCACAGCGCCGCACGCCACGCCCGCGACCCCGTGATGCGATGCCCTCCAGCAGCCGAAGCGCCCGCCCCCACGGCCGTAATGGCGGGGCCCGACCGAGGTGCATGTTGTGACCCAGGCCCACGGACCGAGCCGCGGCCGCGACCGACCCCGCACCCAGGGCCCCCGCGAAACGGAACCCAGTCGCCCCCCCAAACCGTTCCCATATGGCCCCCGCGATACGGGCCGGCCCAACGACGCCCGCCCCGCCCCGACGGCGGCTGGCGGTCGCGACCCCCCGCCCGGGCCTGGGGGACCCAGGACCCAGGATCCGGGCCACCGAGCCGCCGCACCCGCGGCGCCCCCAAGGCCCCCGTGATCTGTGCCCCCAGCCGCCGACCGCCCGGCCCCCACGGCGGCTGGTGGGCCCTCGACCGCCGGGATGGGGGACCCAGGCCCTGGCGATCCGCGGCCCCAGGCCACCGCCCCGCCCGTCCCCACGGCCCCAGCGATCCAGCCGCGAGCCCCCCCGCCGCCGCCCCCCGCCCCACGGCGGCTCGCGGCCCCGAAACGACAGGGCCTGCGGGGACGCCGCACCAAGCGATCGGGTCGCCCAGCCACGCACGACCCCCGCCCCAAGGCCCCCGATCCGGGACCCCGGCCTCTCCGCCCCGCACCTTCCCCCACGGCGGCTGGCCGCTTCCCGACCGCGGTGCCTGGGAGAACCAAGGCCCTGGCGATCAGGGGCCCCAGCCACACACACCGCCCCCGCCCCCCGGCGACTGGCGTCCAGCCGACCGCCAGGGGGCTTGGAGGACCAGGCTCCCGCATCCGGCTGCCAGCAGCCGCCCCCCCGCCCCGCCCCCACGGACCCGGGATGCGTGCCCCCAGCCGCAGACCCGCCCCCCCCCCACCGGTGGCTGGCGGCCCACGATCCAGCCGCCCGGGCCTATGGACCCAGCCACGCCACCGGGCCGCCAAAGCCCTGCCCCGCACGCTCCCGAAAGCCACACCCCCACGGGGCTAGCGACCCAGGAAACCTGATCCTTAGGGACCCTGCTCCAGCGATACGGCACAAGCTCAGCCGCCGCCCGCCACGCCACCACGGCGGCTTGGTCGGAACCCGACCCTCGGGGCGTGGGGGTACTACGGCCCACGGGATCGGGCACCGAGCCGACCGCACAGCCACGTCTCACCACGGCCCACGCCGATGCGTGTCCCCATCCGCCGGAACAAGCCTCAGCCCCAACAAGGCGGCTGGTAGACATCACCGACGCCGGGGCATGGGGAACCAATACCCCCACGATCCGGCCAGCCCTGCCGCCTCCCCGAACCCGCCCACGGCGCTGGCGAACCCGACCGTCGGGACGTGGGGGACTCAGCCCCAGGGAAGGGATACGGGGCACTCAGCCGCCGACAGCCCCACCCCCCGTCCCACGTGGCCCCGCGATCCGGCCGCCAGCCGCCTCCCTGGCCAGCCACAACGGCGACTGACGGCCCCTGACCAACTGCGGGCCCTGGGGTACGCAGCCCCCCGCAGATCCGGGTCGCCCAGCACACGGCAGGCACCGCCCCCACGGCCCCCCACGATCCGGGGACCCCCAGCCTCAGCCCCCCCGACCCGCCCCTCACGGTGGTGGCGGCACCCGACCGCAGGGCCTGTTGGACCCAGGGCCCCACGCCACCGAGGCCGCCCAGCCATCTGCCACGGCCCAGCCCCCACGGCCCCAGCTATCCGGGACCCCAATCCTCCGATGGTAGGACCCCGATCCGCCTGATCCTTGGGGACACAGGCACCCACGATACCGGGCCCCGCCACTGCCGCCGCCCCGCCCCGCCACCCCACGGCGGCTGGCGAAAACAAGACCCTCGGGGGCGTGGGAACTCAGGACCCGCGGATCCGACGGCACCGAGCCGCCGCCCCGTCCGCCCCAAGGCTCCCGATCGGGCCCCATCGTCTCCCCGCCCACGCCCCCCCACAGCGACAGGGCGGCACACGATCGCCGGGGCCTTGGGGACCCACGCCCCCGCGATCCGGGCCCAACCCAGCCGCCGCACCGGCCCCGCCCCCAAGGCAGCTGGGCGGCCCCCGACCCACGGGGCCTGGGTTACACAGGCCCCCGCGATCCGGGGTCGCACAGCAACTGCACGCCCCAGCCCCCACGGCCCCCAGCGGTGTCGGGGACACCCATACTCCGCCCCCACCCCGCACCCTCGGCGGCTGGCGGCCACTGACCGCCGGTGCAGGAGGAGACCCAGGCCCTGGCGATCCGGGGCCCACATTCGCCGCCCCGCCCCGCCCCCACGGCGACTGGCGTCCCCGGACCGCCGGGGCCTGGAGGACCCAGGATACCGCCATTCGGGCAGCCCAGCCGCAGCCCCGCCCCGCCACAGGCCCCCGTGGTGCGTGCCGCCAACCGCAGACACGACCCGCACCACACGGCCCCCCCCGCGTAACGAGAACCCCAGAGCCGACCGCACCGTCCCAAGGTATCCGCGATGCCGGGGCCCGGCCGCCGGCCCCGCACCGGCCCCAACTGCGGCTGACCGCCACGACCGCCAGGGTGCTTGGGTGGACCCAGGACCCCCAGCGATCCGGGCGGTCCAGCCGCAGCCACGACCCCGCCCCCACGGCGTCTGGCGCGGCGGGACCCCCCTGGACCGGGAGATCCAGGGCCCCCGCGGATCCGGGTAGCCTTCCGCAGCCCCCGCCTCGCCACCACGGAGGCTGGCGGCACCTACGGCCGGGACATGGGGGATCCAGGACCCGCGATCCGTGTGCCGCCGAGCCGCCGCCCAGCGCTGCCACACAGCCCCCGCGATCCCGGCCGCCAGCCGCCGACCCGCCCCGCCACCACGGCCTCCGGAACGGGAACCCCATGGCGCCAACCCGCACCGTCCCCAGGGGCCCCCAGGCGATCCGGTGCAGCCAGCCGCCGCCCCGGCGCAGCCCCAACTGCGGCGGCGGCCCCTGACCGCCCAGGATTGGGGACCCAGGCCCCCGCGATCACGGCCCGTCCAGACGCCGCCCCGCCCAGCCCCCACGGCGGCTGGCGGCGCCCGACACCCGGGACAGGGATCCAGGCCCCCGCGATCGGGTAGCCCGGCCGCCGCCCCGCCCCCCGCACTACACGGCGGGCTGGGCGGCCCCCCCGGACCGCGGGACTGGAGGACCCAGACACCGCCATCAGGGCCGCCCATCCGACGTCCCGCGACCGCCCCCACGGCGGCTGTCGGCCTGGACAGCCGGGGCATGCGGGACACAGGGCCACCGTGATCTGGGTCCAAGCCGACCGCCCCGCCCCGCCACGCCACACGGCGACTGGCGGACCCCAGACCGCCGGGGCGTGACCCAGGCCCGGTTGATCGAGTCCGCCCAGACGCCAACCTCCACGCCACCCACGGCGGTGGCGGCCCCCGACCGCCGGGGCCCGGGGGACGCAGGCCCCCGCGATCAGAATCCATGCGCCTCCCCAACCCCGCCCCCACGGGAGGCTGGCGGCCCCGGACCGCCGGGGCTCTGGGGGACCAAAGAGGAAACCCTGACCCGCGTCCGGGGCCCCCAGTCGCCGCCCCGCCCCGCCCTCACGGGACTAGGCGTACCCCGACCGCCCGGGACGGTGGAAACCCAGGCCCCCGCCATCCGAGCAGCCAGCCGCCGCCCCGCTCCGCCCCAACGGCCCCCCGTGCGATCCGTGCCCCAGCCGCCGAAACGCCCCGCCAGACACGGCGGCTGGCGTCCCCCTCGCCGGGCCTAGGGACCCAGGGCCCCCGCCACCGGGCCGCCCCAGCGCCACCCCACCCCGCCCCCCCCGCGGGGCCAGACCCCAACCGACGGGGGCCTGGAGGACCGGCCCCCGCGATCCGGGCCGACCAGCCGCCTACCCGCCCATGAACCCAAGGCCCCTGGAAACTGGCCCCCAGCCGCCGCCCCAGACCCGCCCCCACGGCGGCTTGCGGCCCCCGACAGAACGGGGACTGGGGTTCAGTGAAAGGCCCCCTGCGATCCGTGATCGCCAGGCATCTGAACGCCCCGCCCCACCAAACGCCCCGCGACCGGGCACCCCCAGCCTACGCCAAGCCCCGCACCACGGGGCTGGCGGCCCCCGACCGCTGGTGCCTGGAGAGGACACAGGCACCTGGCGATCCGGCGGGTCCCCAGCCGCCGCCCGCCCCCCCCTCCCCCCCCCACGGCGACTGGCGTCCCCCGGACCCCGCTCGGGCCTGGAGGAACCAGGCTCCCGCCATCCGGGGCCGCCCAGCGCCGCCCGCCCCGCCCCTGCGACCACCGTGATGCGAGCCCCAGACGCCGAATTCGCCCCGCCCCCCGGCGTTGGCGGCCATCGGACCGCAGGGGCCGTGTGACCCAGAGGGCCCCCGCGATCCGGGCGCCCGGCCGCCGACCGACCCCGCCCCCAGCGGACCCCGCGAAACCGGAACCACAGCCGCCCACCCACCCACACCGTCCCCATGGCCCCCGCGATCCGGGCCGCCCACCGACGCCCCGCCCCGCCCCGACGGCGGCTGGCGGTCCGCGACCGCCCGGGCCTGGGGGACCCAGGACCCCGTGATCCGTGCCACCGAGCCGCCGCCCCGCGCCGCCCCCAAGGCCCCCGCGATCTGTGCCCCCAGCCGCCGACCCGCCCGGCCCCCACGGCGGCTGGTGGCCCTCGACGCCGGGCCTGGGGGACCCAGGCCCTGGCGATCCGCGGCCCCGGCCACCGCCCCGCCCCGTCCCCACGGACCCAGCGATCCAGGCCGCCCAGCCGCCGCCCCGTCCCGCCCCCACGGCGGCTCGCGGCCCCCGACCGACAGGGCCTGGGGTACGCCGCCCCCCGCGATCCGGGTCGCCCAACCACTGCCACGCCCCGCCCCCACGGCCCCCAGAACCGGGACCCCCTGGCCTCCGACCCGCCCCTCCCCACGGCGGCTGGCGCTCCCGACCGCCGGTGCCTGGGAGACCCAGGCCCTGGCGATCCGGGGCCCCAGCCACCGCCCCGCCCCGCCCCCACGGCGGCTGGCGTCCCCCGACCGCCCGGGCTTGGGGGACCCAGGCTCCCGCCATCCAGGCTGCCCAGCAGCCGCCCCGCCCCGCCCCCACGGACCCTGTGATGCGTGCCCCCAGCCGCCGACCCGCCCCCGCCCCCACGGTGGCTGGCGGCCCCCGACCGCCCGGGCCTCTGGGACCCAGGCCCCCGCCAGCGGGCCGCCCAGCCGCCGCACCGCCACACCCCCACGGCGGCTAGGCAGACCCCGACCGCCTGATCCTTGGGGACCCAGGCTCCCGCGATCCGGCCCGCCCAGCCGCCGCCCCGCCCCGCCCCCACGGCGGCTGGCGAAACCCGACCCTCGGGGCGTGGGGGACTCAGGCCCCCGGGATCCAGGGCACCGAGCCGCCGCCCCGCCCCGTCCCCACGGCCCCCGCGATGCGTGTCCCCAGCCGCCGACACGCCTCGCCCCCCACGGCGGCTGGCAGACCCCGATCGCCGGGCCTGGGTGACCCATACCCCCACGATCGGGCCCGCCCTGCCGCCTCCCCGCCCCGCCCCCACGGCGGCTGGCTAATCCCGACCGTCGGGACGTGGGGGACTCAGGCCCCCGGGATACGGGGCACTCAGCCGCCACCAAGCCCCGTACCCACGGGCCCCGCGATCCAGGCCGCCCAGCCGCCTCCCTGCCCCGCCCCACGGCGGCTGACGGCCCCTGACCAACGGGGCCTGGGGTACGCAGCCCCCCGCGATCCGGGTCGCGCAGCCACTGCCAGGCCCCGCCCCCACGGCCCCCACGATCCGGGACCCCCAGCCTCCGCCCCGCCCCGCCCTCACGGTGGCTGGCGGCCCCCGACCGCCAGGGCCTGTTGGACCCAGGCCCCCGCCACCCGGCCGCCCAGCCACTGCCACGCCCAGCCCCCACGGCCCCAGCTATCCGGACCCCCATCCTCCGCTGATAGACCCCGACCGCCTGATCCTTGGGGACCCAGGCACCCACGATCCGGGCCGCCCTGCCGCCGCCCTGCCCCGCCCCCACGGCTGCTGGCGAAACCCGACCCTCGGGGCGTGGGGGACTCAGGACCCCGGGATCCGGGCACCGAGCCGCCGCCCCGCTCCGCCCCCCACGGCTCCCGCGATCCTGGGCCCCCATCCGTCTCCCCGCCCCGCCCCCACAAGCGACAGGCGGCCCCCGATCGCCGGGGCCTGGGGGACCCACGCCCCCCGCGATCCAGGCCACCCAGCCGCCGCCCCGCCCCGCCCCCACGGCAGCTGGCGGCCCCGACCCACGGGGCCTGGGGTACACAGGCCCCCGCGATCCGGGTCGCCCAGCCACTGCCACGCCCAGCCCCCACGGCCCCAGCGATCCGGGACCCCCATCCTCCGCCCCACCCCGCCCCCTCGGCGGCTGGCGGCCCCTGACCGCCGGTGCCTGGGAGACCCAGGCCCTGGCGATCCGGGGCCAAAGTCGCCGCCCCGCCCCCGCCCCCACGGCGACTGGCGTCCCCCGACCGCCGGGCCTGGAGGACCCAGGCTACCGCCATTCGGGCCGCCCAGCCGCAGCCCCGCCCCGCCCCCACGGCCCCCGTGGTGCGTGCCGCCAACCGCCGACCCGACCCGCCCACACGGCCCCCGCGTAACGAGAACCCCAGGCGCCGACCCGCACCGTCCCCAGGTCTCCGCGATCCGGGGCCCCCGGCCGCCGCCCCGCCCCCGCCCCAACTGCGGCTGACCGCCCACTGACCGCCCGGGCTTGGGGGACCCAGACCCCAGCGATCCGGGCGGTCCAGCCGCCGCCCCGCCCCGCCCCCACGGCGTCTGGCGGCGCCGGACCCCGGGACCGGGGAGATCCAGGCCCCCGCGATCCGGGTAGCCTTGCCGCCGCCCCGCCTCGCCACCACGGCGGCTGGGCGGCCCCTACGCCGGGACCTGGGGGATCCAAGGACCCCGCGATCCGTGCCGCCGAGCCGCCGCCCCGCGCTGCCACCACAGCCCCCGCGATCCCGGCCGCCCAGCCGCCGACCCGCCCCGCCACCACGGCCTCCGCGTAACGGGAACCCCAGGCGCCAACCCGCACCGTCCCCATGGCCCCGGCGATCCGGGCCGCCCAGCCGCCGCCCCGGCGCGCCCCAAACTGCGGCTGGCGGCCCCTGACCGCCTAGGCATGGGGGACACAGGCCCCCGCCATCCCTCGGTCCAGCCGCCGCCCCGCCCCTCCCCCACGGCGTCTGGGGGCGCCGGACCCCCAGGACCTGGGGGATCCAGGCCCCCGCGATCCGTGTAGCCCTGCCGCCTCCCCGCCCTGCCACCACGGCGGCGGGGCGGCCCCGACCACCCGGACCTGGGGAACCCAGGACCCCGCGATCCGTGCCGCCGAGCCGCCGCCCCGAGCCGCCCCCACGGCCCCCGTGATCCGGGGCCCCCAGCAGCCGCCCCGACCCGCCCCCACGGCGGTTGGCGGCCCCCGAACCCTGCGGCCGGGGGACCGAGGGCCCCGCGATCCGGGGCGCCCACGCGCCGCCCCGCCCCGCCTACACGGCCACTGGCGTCCCCCGACCGCCCGAGCCTGGAGGACCCAGGCCTCCGCCATCCGAGCCGCCCAGCCGCCACCCCCGCCGCGCCCCCACGGGCCCTGCGATGCGTGCCCCAAGCCGCCGACCCGACCCGCCCCCACGGCGTCTGGTGGCCCCCGACCGCCGGGGCCTGTGGGACCCAGGCCCCCGCGATCCGGGCCGCCCAGCCGCCCACCCGCCCCGCCCCCACGACACCGCGTAACGGGAACCCTAGCCGCTGACCCGCACCGTCCCCATAGCCCCCGGGAACCGGGCCGCCAAGCCGCCGCCCCGCCCCGCCCCAACTGCGGCTGGCGACCCCTGACCGTCCGGGCTTGCGTAACCAGAACCCCGCGATCCGGCCCGTCCAGCCGCCGCCCGGGTCCCGCCCCCACGGCGGCTGGCGGCGCCCGACCCCCGGGACATGGGGGATCCAGGCCCCCGCGATCCAGGTAGCCCTGCCGCCGCCCAGCCCCGCCACCACGGCGGCTGCTCCGCCCCGACCGCTGGGACCTGGGTGACCCAGGACCCCGCGATCAGTGCCGCCGAGCCGCCGCCCCGCGCCGCCCCCACGGGCCCCCGCGATCCGGGGCCCCCAGCTGCCGCCCCGCCCCGCCCCCACGGCGGCTGGCGGCCCCCGACCGTCCGGACCTGGGGGACACAGGCCCCCGCGATCACAGCGGGCCAGCCACTGCCACGCCCCGCCCCCACGGCCACCGCGATCCGGGGCCCCCAGCTGCCGCCCCGCCCCGCCCCCACGGCGGCTGGCGGCCCCCGACCGTCCGGACCTGGGGGACACAGGCCCCCGCGATCACAGCGGGCCAGCCACTGCCACGCCCCGCCCCCACGGCCACCGCGATCCGGGACCACCATCCTCCGCACCGCCCCGCCCCCACGGCGGCTGGCGGCCCCCGACCGCCGGTGCCTGGGGGACACAGGACCCCGAGACACGGTGCCCCCAGCAGCCGCCTCGCCCCGCCCTCACGGGGACTGGCGTCAACCGACCGCCCGGGCCTGTGGGACCCAGGCCCCCCCCCATCCTAGCCGCCCAGCCGCCGCCCCTGCCCCGCCCCCACGGACCCGCGATCCGTGCCCCCAGCCACCGCCCCGCCCCGCCCCCATGGCGTCTGGCGGCGCCGGACCCCGGGAACTGGGGGATCCAGGCCCCCGCGATCCAGGGAGCCCTGCCGCCGCCCCGCCCTGCCACCAAGGCGGCGGGGCGACCCCGACCACCCGGACCTGGGGGACCCAGGACCCCCGCGATTCGTGCCGCCGAGCCGCCGCCCGAAACCGCCCCCACGGACCCCGCGATCCGGGGCCCCCAGCTGCCGCCCCGCCCCTCCCCCATGGAGGCTGGCAGCCCCCGACCGCCGGGGCCTGGGGGACCCAGGTCCCCGCGATCCGGGGCCCCCCGGCGCCGCCCCGCCCCCGCCCTCACGGGGACTGACGTCCCCCCGACCGCCCGGGACTGGGAGTCGCAGGTCCCCGCGATCAGGGCGGCCCAGCCACTGCCACGCCCCGCCCCCACGGCCCCGCGAACCGGGACCCCCAGCCTCCTCCCCGCCCCGCCCCCACGGCGGCGGGCGTCCCCTGACCGCCGGTGCCAGTGGGACCCAGGACCCCGCCATCCGAGCCGCCCAGTCACCGCAACGCCCCGCCCCCGCGGCCCCCGCGATGCGTGCCCCCAGCCGCCGACCCGCGCCGCCCCCACGGCCGCCGCGTAACGGGAAACCCAGCCGCCGACCCGCACCGTCCTCATGGCCCCCGCGATCCGGGCCGCCTAGCCGCCGCCCCGCCCCGCCCCCACGGCGGCTGGCGGTCCGCGACCGCCCGGGCCTGGGGGATCCAGGTCTCCGCGATCCGGGCCCCCCAGCCGCCGCCCCGCCCCGCACCAACTGTGGCTGGCGGCCCATGACCGTCCGGGCTTGGGGGACCCAAACCCCCGCGATCCGGGCAGTCCAGCCGCCGCCCCGCCCCGCCCCCACGGCGGCTGGCGGCGCCCGACCCCCGGGACACGGGGGATCCAGGTCCCCGCGATCCGGGTAGCCCTGCCGCCGCCCCGCCCCGCCACCACGGCGGCTGGGCGGCCCCGCCCTCCGGGACCTGGAGGACCCAGGACCCCGCCATCCGGGCCGCCCATCCGCCATCCCGCCCCGCCCCCACGGCGGCTGTCGGCCCTGGACAGCCGGGGCATGCGGGACACAGGGCCCCGTGATCTGGGGTCCACAGCCGCCGCCCCGCCCCGCCACGCCCCCACGGCGACTGGCGGACCCCGACTGCCGGGGCCTGTGGGACCCAGGCCCCGGCGATCGGGTCCGCCCAGCCGCCAACCCTCCACGCCCCCACGGCGGTGGCGGCCCCCGACCGCCGGGGCCTGGGGGACGCAGGCCCCCGCGATCCAGACTGCCCAGCCGCCTCCCCACCCCGCCCCAAGGAGGCTGGCGGCCCCGGACCGCCGGGGCCTGGGGACCCAGGAACCCTGACCACGCGATCCGGGGCCCCCAGTCGCCGCCCCGCCCCGCCCACACGGGGACTGGCGTACCCCGACCGCCCGGGCCTGGGAAACCCAGGCCCCCGCCATCCGAGCCGCCCAGCCGCCGCCCCGCTCTGCCCCAACAGCCCCCACGATCCGAGCCCCCAGCCGCCGAAACGCCCCGCCCGCACGGCTGCTGGCGTCCCCCCTCGGCCGGGGCCTAGGGGACCCAGGCCCCCGCCACCGGGCCGCCCAGCCGCCACCCCACCGCGCCCCCACCGCGGGTGCCAGACCCAACCGCCGGGGCCTGGAGGACCCAGGCCCCCGCGATCCGGGCCGCCCAGCCGCCTAGCCGCCCCGACCCCAAGGCCCCTGCGAACCTGGTTTCCCAGCCGCCGCCACGCCCCGCCCCCACGGCGGCTCGCGGCCCCCGAACGACGGGGCCTGGGGTTCGAAGGCCCCCGCGATCCGGGTCGCCCAGCCACTGCCACGCCCCGCCCCCAAAGCCCCCGCGATCCGGGACCCCCAGCCTCCGCCCCGCCCCGCCCCCACGGCGGCTGGCGCCCCCCGACCGCTGGTGCCTGGGAGACCCAGGCCCTGGCGATCCGGGGTCCCCAGCCGCCGCCCCGCCCCGCCCCCACGGCGACTGGCGTCCCCCGACCGCTCGGGCCTGGAGGAACCAGGCTCCCGCCATCCGGGCCGCCCAGCCGCCGCCCCGCCCGCCCCGCGACCCCCGTGATGCGAGCCCCCAGCCGCCGAAGCGCCCCGCCCCCACGGCGTCTGGCGGCCCCCGACCGCAGGTGCCTGTGTGACCCAGGCCCCCGCGATCCGAGCCGCCGGGCCGCCGACCGACCCCGCCCCCAGGGCCCCCGCGAAACCGGAACCACAGCCGCCCACCCACCCACACCGTCCCCATGGCCCCCGCGATCCGGGCCGCCCACCGACGCCCCGCCCCGCCCCGACGGCGGCTGGCGGTCCGCGACCCGCCCGGGCCTGGGGGACCCAGGACCCCGTGATCCGTGCCACCGAGCCGCCGCCCCGCGCCGCCCCCAAGGCCCCCGTGATCTGTGCCCCCAGCCGCCGACCCGCCCGGCCCCCACGGCGGCTGGTGGCCCTCGACCGCCGGGCCTGGGGGACCCAGGCCCTGGCGATCCGCGGCCCCAGCCACCGCCCCGCCCCGTCCCCACGGCCCCAGCGATCCAGGCCGCCGAGCCGCCGCCCCGCCCCGCCCCCACGGCGGCTCGCGGCCCCCGACCGACAGGGCCTGGGGTACGCCGCCCCCCGCGATCCGGGTCGCCCAGCCACTGCCACGCCCCGCCCCCACGGCCCCCACGATCCGGGACCCCCGGCCTCCGCCCCGCCCCTCCCCCACGGCGGCTGGCGCTTCCCGACCGCCGGTGCCTGGGAGACCCAGGCCCTGGCGATCCGGGGCCCCAGCCACCACACCGCCCCGCCCCCACGGCGACTGGCGTCCCCCGACCGCCCGGGCTTGGAGGACCCAGGCTCCCGCCATCCGGGCTGCCCAGCAGCCGCCCCGCCCCGCCCCCACGGACCCTGTGATGCGTGCCCCCAGCCGCCGACCCGCCCCCCCCCCACGGTGGCTGGCGGCCCCCGACCGCCCGGGCCTCTGGGACCCAGGCCACCGCCACCGGGCCGCCCAGCCGCCGCACAGCCACACCCCCACGGCGGCTAGCAGACCCCGACCGCCTGATCCTTAGGGACCCAGGCTCCCGCGATCCGGCCCGCTCAGCCGCCGCCCCGCCCCGCCCCCACGGCGGCTGGCGAAACCCGACCCTCGGGGCGTGGGGGACTCCGGCCCCCGGGATCCGGGGCACCGAGCCGCCGCCCCGCCCCGTCCCCACGGCCCCCGCGATGCGTGTCCCCAGCCGCCGACACGCCTCGCCCCCACGGCGGCTGGCAGACCCCGATCGCCGGGGCCTGGGTGACCCATACCCCCACGATCCGGGCCGCCCTGCCGCCTCCCCGCCCCGCCCCCACGGCGGCTGGCGAACCCCGACCGTCGGGACGTGGGGGACTCAGGCCCCCGGGATACGGGGCACTCAGCCGCCGCCAAGCCCCGTCCCCACGGGCCCCGCGATCCAGGCCGCCCAGCCGCCTCCCTGCCCCGCCCCCACGGCGACTGACGGCCCCTGACCAACGGGGCCTGGGGTACGCAGCCCCCCGCGATCCGGGTCGCCCAGCCACTGCCAGGCCCCGCCCCCACGGCCCCCACGATCCGGGACCCCCAGCCTCCGCCCCGCCCCGCCCTCACGGTGGCTGGCGGCCCCCGACCGCCAGGGCCTGTTGGACCCAGGCCCCCGCCACCGGGCCGCCCAGCCACTGCCACGCCCAGCCCCCACGGCCCCAGCTATCCGGGACCCCCATCCTCCGCTGGTAGACCCCGACCGCCTGATCCTTGGGGACCCAGGCACCCACGATCCGGGCCGCCCTGCCGCCGCCCCGCCCCGCCCCCACGGCGGCTGGCGAAACCCGACCCTCGGGGCGTGGGGGACTCAGGACCCCGGGATCCGGGCACCGAGCCGCCGCCCCGCTCCGCCCCCACGGCTCCCGGGATCCTGGGCCCCCATCCGTCTCCCCGCCCCGCCCCCACAGCGACAGGCGGCCCCCGATCGCCGGGGCCTGGGGGACCCACGCCCCCGCGATCCGGGCCACCCAGCCGCCGCCCCGCCCCGCCCCCACGGCAGCTGGCGGCCCCCGACCCACGGGGCCTGGGGTACACAGGCCCCCGCGATCCGGGTCGCCCAGCCACTGCCACGCCCAGCCCCCACGGCCCCAGCGATCCGGGACCCCCATCCTCCGCCCCACCCCGCCCCCTCGGCGGCTGGCGGCCCCTGACCGCCGGTGCCTGGGAGACCCAGGCCCTGGCGATCCGGGGCCCACATTCGCCGCCCCCGCCCCCCCCCCACGGCGACTGGCGTCCCCCGACCGCCGGGGCCTGGAGGACCCAGGCTACCGCCATTCGGGCCGCCCAGCCGCAGCCCCGCCCCGCCCCCACGGCCCCCGTGGTGCGTGCCGCCAACCGCCGACCCGACCCGCCCACACGGCCCCCGCGTAACGAGAACCCCAGGCGCCGACCCGCACCGTCCCCAGGTCTCCGCGATCCGGGGCCCCGGCCGCCGCCCCGCCCCGCCCCAACTGCGGCTGACCGCCACTGACCGCCCGGGCTTGGGGGACCCAGACCCCAGCGATCCGGGCGGTCCAGCCGCCGCCCCGCCCCGCCCCCACGGCGTCTGGCGGCGCCGGACCCCCGGGACCGGGGAGATCCAGGCCCCCCGCGATCCGGGTAGCCTTGCCGCCGCCCCGCCTCGCCACCACGGCGGCTGGGCGGCCCCTACGGCCGGGACCTGGGGGATCCAGGACCCCGCGATCCGTGCCGCCGAGCCGCCGCCCCGCGCTGCCACCACAGCCCCCGCGATCCCGGCCGCCCAGCCGCCGACCCGCCCCGCCACCACGGCCTCCGCGTAACGGAACCCCAGGCGCCAACCCGCACCGTCCCCATGGCCCCGGCGATCCGGGCCGCCCAGCCGCCGCCCCGGCGCGCCCCAACTGCGGCTGGCGGCCCCTGACCGCCCAGGCTTGGGGAACCCAGGCCCCCGCGATCCGGCCCGTCCAGCCGCCGCCCCGCCCCGCCCCCACGGCGGCTGGCGGCGCCCGACACCCGGGACATGGGGGATCCAGGCCCCCGCGATCCGGGTAGCCCTGCCGCCGCCCCGCCCCGCCACCACGGCGGCTGGGCGGCCCCGACCGCCGGGACCTGGAGGACCCAGGACCCCGCCATCCGGGCCGCCCATCCGCCGTCCCGCCCCGCCCCCACGGCGGCTGTCGGCCCTGGACAGCCGGGGCATGCGGGACACAGGGCCCCGTGATCTGGGGTCCACAGCCGCCGCCCCGCCCCGCCACGCCACCACGGCGACTGGCGGACCCCGACCGCCGGGGCCTGTGGGACCCAGGCCCCGGTGATCCGGTCCGCCCAGCCGCCAACCCTCCACGCCCCCACGGCGGTGGCGGCCCCCGACCGCCGGGGCCCGGGGGACGCAGGCCCCCGCGATCCAGACTGCCCAGCCGCCTCCCCACCCCGCCCCCACGGAGGCTGGCGGCCCCGGACCGCCGGGGCCTGGGGGACCCAAGAACCCTGACCACGCGATCCGGGGCCCCCAGTCGCCGCCCCGCCCCGCCCTCACGGGGACTGGCGTACCCCGACCGCCCGGGCCTGGGAAACCCAGGCCCCCGCCATCCGAGCCGCCCAGCCGCCGCCCCGCTCCGCCCCAACGGCCCCCGCGATCCGTGCCCCCAGCCGCCGAAACGCCCCGCCCGCACGGCTGCTGGCGTCCCCCCTCGGCCGGGGCCTAGGGGACCCAGGCCCCCGCCACCGGGCCGCCCAGCCGCCACCCCACCCCGCCCCCACCGCGGGTGCCAGACCCCAACCGCCGGGGCCTGGAGGACCCAGGCCCCCGCGATCCGGGCCGCCCAGCCGCCTACCCGCCCCGACCCCAAGGCCCCTGCGAACCTGGTCCCCCAGCCGCCGCCCCGCCCCGCCCCCACGGCGGCTTGCGGCCCCCGACCGACGGGGCCTGGGGTTCGAAGGCCCCCGCGATCCGGGTCGCCCAGGCACTGACACGCCCCGCCCCCAACGCCCCCGCGATCCGGGACCCCCAGCCTCCGCCCCGCCCCGCCCCCACGGCGGCTGGCGGCCCCCGACCGCTGGTGCCTGGGAGACCCAGGCCCTGGCGATCCGGGGTCCCCAGCCGCCGCCCCGCCCCGCCCCCACGGCGACTGGCGTCCCCCGACCGCTCGGGCCTGGAGGAACCAGGCTCCCGCCATCCGGGCCGCCCAGCCGCCGCCCCGCCCCGCCCCGCGACCCCCGTGATGCGAGCCCCCAGCCGCCGAAGCGCCCCGCCCCCACGGCGTCTGGCGGCCCCCGACCGCAGGGGCCTGTGTGACCCAGGCCCCCGCGATCCGGGCCGCCCGGCCGCCGACCGACCCCGCCCCCAGGGCCCCCGCGAAACCGGAACCACAGTCGCCCACCCACACCGTCCCCATGGCCCCCGCGATCCGGGCCGCCCACCGACGCCCCGCCCCGCCCCGACGGCGGCTGGCGGTCCGCGACCGCCCGGGCCTGGGGGACCCAGGACCCCGCGATCCGTGCCGCCGAGCCACCGCCCCCGCGCCGCCCCCAAGGCCCCCGCGATCTGTGCCCCCAGCCGCCGACCCGCCCGGCCCCCACGGCGGCTGGTGGCCCTCGACCGCCGGGCCTGGGGGACCCAGGCCCTGGCGATCCGCGGCCCCGGCCACCGCCCCGCCCCGTCCCCACGGACCCAGCGATCCAGGCCGCCCAGCCGCCGCCCCGTCCCGCCCCCACGGCGGCTCGCGGCCCCCGACCGACAGGGCCTGGGGTACGCCGCCCCCCGCGATCCGGGTCGCCCAACCACTGCCACGCCCCGCCCCCACGGCCCCCAGAACCGGGACCCCTGGCCTCCGACCCGCCCCTCCCCCACGGCGGCTGGCGCCTCCCGACCGCCGGTGCCTGGGAAACCCAGGCCCTGGCGATCCGGGGCCCCAGCCACCGCCCCGCCCCGCCCCCACGGCGACTGGCGTCCCCCGACCGCCCGGGCTTGGAGGACACAGGCTCCCGCCATCCAGGCTGCCCAGCAGCCGCCCCGCCCCGCCCCCACGGACCCTGTGATGCGTGCCCCCAGCCGCCGACCCGCCCCGCCCCCACGGTGGCTGGCGGCCCCCGACCGCCCGGGCCTCTGGGACCCAGGCCCCCGCCAGCGGGCCGCCCAGCCGCCGCACCGCCACACCCCCACGGCGGCTGGCAGACCCCGACAGCCTGATCCTTGGGGACCCAGGCTCCCGCGATCCGGCCCGCCCAGCCGCCGCCCCGCCCCGCCCCCACGGCGGCTGGCGAAACCCGACCCTCGGGGCGTGGGGGACTCAGGCCCCCGGGATCCAGGGCACCGAGCCGCCGCCCCGCCCCGTCCCCACGGCCCCCGCGATGCGTGTCCCCAGCCGCCGACACGCCTCGCCCCCACGGCGGCTGGCAGACCCCGATCGCCGGGGCCTGGGTGACCCATACCCCCACGATCCGGGCCGCCCTGCCGCCTCCCCGCCCCGCCCCCACGGCGGCTGGCTAATCCCGACCGTCGGGACGTGGGGGACTCAGGCCCCCGGGATACGGGGCACTCAGCCGCCACCAAGCCCCGTACCCACGGGCCCCGCGATCCAGGCCGCCCAGCCGCCTCCCTGCCCCGCCCCCACGGCGGCTGACGGCCCCTGACCAACGGGGCCTGGGGTACGCAGCCCCCCGCGATCCGGGTCGCGCAGCCACTGCCAGGCCCCGCCCCCACGGCCCCCACGATCCGGGACCCCCAGCCTCCGCCCCGCCCCGCCCTCACGGTGGCTGGCGGCCCCCGACCGCCAGGGCCTGTTGGACCCAGGCCCCCGCCACCCGGCCGCCCAGCCACTGCCACGCCCAGCCCCCACGGCCCCAGCTATCCGGACCCCCATCCTCCGCTGATAGACCCCGACCGCCTGATCCTTGGGGACCCAGGCACCCACGATCCGGGCCGCCCTGCCGCCGCCCTGCCCCGCCCCCACGGCTGCTGGCGAAACCCGACCCTCGGGGCGTGGGGGACTCAGGACCCCCGGGATCCGGGCACCGAGCCGCCGCCCCGCTCCGCCCCCACGGCTCCCGCGATCCTGGGCCCCCATCCGTCTCCCCGCCCCGCCCCCACAACGACAGGCGGCCCCCGATCGCCGGGGCCTGGGGGACCCACGCCCCCGCGATCCAGGCCACCCAGCCGCCGCCCCGCCCCGCCCCCACGGCAGCTGGCGGCCCCCGACCCACGGGGCCTGGGGTACACAGGCCCCCGCGATCCGGGTCGCCCAGCCACTGCCACGCCCAGCCCCCACGGCCCCAGCGATCCGGGACCCCCATCCTCCGCCCCACCCCGCCCCCTCGGCGGCTGGCGGCCCCTGACCGCCGGTGCCTGGGAGACCCAGGCCCTGGCGATCCGGGGCCCACAGTCGCCGCCCCCCCCCCCCCCCCACGGCGACTGGCGTCCCCCGACCGCCGGGGCCTGGAGGACCCAGGCTACCGCCATTCGGGCCGCCCAGCCGCAGCCCCGCCCCGCCCCCACGGCCCCCGTGGTGCGTGCCGCCAACCGCCGACCCAACCCGCCCACACGGCCCCCGCGTAACGAGAACCCCAGGCGCCGACCCGCACCGTCCCCAGGTCTCCGCGATCCGGGGCCCCCGGCCGCCGCCCCGCCCCGCCCCAACTGCGGCTGACCGCCCCTGACCGCCCGGGCTTGGGGGACCCAGACCCCAGCGATCCGGGCGGTCCAGCCGCCGCCCCGCCCCGCCCCCACGGCGTCTGGCGGCGCCGGACCCCCGGGACCGGGGAGATCCAGGCCCCCGCGATCCGGGTAGCCTTGCCGCCGCCCCGCCTCGCCACCACGGCGGCTGGGCGGACCCTACCGCCGGGACCTGGGGGATCCAAGACCCCGCGATCCGTGCCGCCGAGCCGCCGCCCCGCGCTGCCACCACAGCCCCCGCGATCCCGGCCGCCCAGCCGCCGACCCGCCCCGCCACCACGGCCTCCGCGTAACGGGAACCCCAGGCGCCAACCCGCACCGTCCCCATGGCCCCGGCGATCCGGGCCGCCCAGCCGCCGCCCCGGCGCGCCCCAACTGCGGCTGGCGGCCCCTGACCGCCTAGGCATGGGGGACACAGGCCCCCGCCATCCCTCGGTCCAGCCGCCGCCCCGCCCCTCCCCCACGGCGTCTGGGGGCGCCGGACCCCCAGGACCTGGGGGATCCAGGCCCCCGCGATCCGTGTAGCCCTGCCGCCTCCCCGCCCTGCCACCACGGCGGCGGGGCGGCCCCGACCACCCGGACCTGGGGAACCCAGGACCCCGCGATCCGTGCCGCCGAGCCGCCGCCCCGAGCCGCCCCCACGGCCCCCGTGATCCGGGGCCCCCAGCAGCCGCCCCGACCCGCCCCCACGGCGGTTGGCGGCCCCCGAACCCTGCGGCCGGGGGACCGAGGGCCCCGCGATCCGGGGCGCCCACGCGCCGCCCCCGCCCCGCCTACACGGCCACTGGCGTCCCCCGACCGCCCGAGCCTGGAGGACCCAGGCTTCCGCCATCCGAGCCGCCCAGCCGCCACCCCGCCGCGCCCCCACGGGCCCTGCGATGCGTGCCCCAAGCCGCCGACCCGACCCGCCCCCACGGCGTCTGGTGGCCCCCGACCGCCGGGGCCTGTGGGACCCAGGCCCCCGCGATCCGGGCCGCCCAGCCGCCCACCCGCCCCGCCCCCACGACACCGCGTAACGGGAACCCTAGCCGCTGACCCGCACCGTCCCCATAGCCCCCGGGAACCGGGCCGCCAAGCCGCCGCCCCGCCCCGCCCCAACTGCGGCTGGCGACCCCTGACCGTCCGGGCTTGCGTAACCCAGAACCCCGCGATCCGGCCCGTCCAGCCGCCGCCCGGTCCCGCCCCCACGGCGGCTGGCGGCGCCCGACCCCCGGGACATGGGGGATCCAGGCCCCCGCGATCCAGGTAGCCCTGCCGCCGCCCAGCCCCGCCACCACGGCGGCTGCTCCGCCCCGACCGCTGGGACCTGGGTGACCCAGGACCCCGCGATCAGTGCCGCCGAGCCGCCGCCCCGCGCCGCCCCCACGGGCCCCCGCGATCCGGGGCCCCCAGCTGCCGCCCCGCCCCGCCCCCACGGCGGCTGGCGGCCCCCGACCGTCCGGACCTGGGGGACACAGGCCCCCGCGATCACAGCGGGCCAGCCACTGCCACGCCCCGCCCCCACGGCCACCGCGATCCGGGGCCCCCAGCTGCCGCCCCGCCCCGCCCCCACGGCGGCTGGCGGCCCCCGACCGTCCGGACCTGGGGGACACAGGCCCCCGCGATCACAGCGGGCCAGCCACTGCCACGCCCCGCCCCCACGGCCACCGCGATCCGGGACCACCATCCTCCGCACCGCCCCGCCCCCACGGCGGCTGGCGGCCCCCGACCGCCGGTGCCTGGGGGACACAGGACCCCGAGACACGGTGCCCCCAGCAGCCGCCTCGCCCCGCCCTCACGGGGACTGGCGTCAACCGACCGCCCGGGCCTGTGGGACCCAGGCCCCCCCCATCCTAGCCGCCCAGCCGCCGCCCTGCCCCGCCCCCACGGCCCCCGCGATCCGGGACCCCCATCCACCGCCCCGCCCCGCCCCCATGGCGTCTGGCGGCGCCGGACCCCGGGAACTGGGGGATCCAGGCCCCCGCGATCCAGGGAGCCCTGCCGCCGCCCCGCCC
Source organism: Rhinopithecus roxellana (assembly GCF_007565055.1). NCBI lineage: Eukaryota > Metazoa > Chordata > Mammalia > Primates > Cercopithecidae > Rhinopithecus > Rhinopithecus roxellana. Next base: position 25,847 of record NW_022143814.1, read on the forward strand.
TGCCACCAAGGCGGCGGGGCGACCCCGACCACCCGGACCTGGGGGACCCAGGACCCCGCGATTCGTGCCGCCGAGCCGCCGCCCGAAACCGCCCCCACGGACCCCGCGATCCGGGGCCCCCAGCTGCCGCCCCGCCCCTCCCCCATGGAGGCTGGCAGCCCCCGACCGCCGGGGCCTGGGGGACCCAGGTCCCCGCGATCCGGGGCCACCAGGCGCCGCCCCGCCCCGCCCTCACGGGGACTGACGTCCCCCGACCGCCCGGGACTGGGAGTCGCAGGTCCCCGCGATCAGGGCGGCCCCAGCCACTGCCACGCCCCGCCCCCACGGCCCCGCGAACCGGGACCCCCAGCCTCCTCCCCGCCCCGCCCCAACGGCGGCGGGCGTCCCCTGACCGCCGGTGCCAGTGGGACCCAGGACCCCGCCATCCGAGCCGCCCAGTCACCGCAACGCCCGCCCCCGCGGCCCCCGCGATGCGTGCCCCCAGCCGCCGACCCGCGCCGCCCCCACGGCCGCCGCGTAACGGGAAACCCAGCCGCCGACCCGCACCGTCCTCATGGCCCCCGCGATCCGGGCCGCCTAGCCGCCGCCCCGCCCCGCCCCCACGGCGGCTGGCGGTCCGCGACCGCCCGGGCCTGGGGGATCCAGGTCTCCGCGATCCGGGCCCCCCAGCCGCCCGCCCCGCCCCGCACCAACTGTGGCTGGCGGCCCATGACCGTCCGGGCTTGGGGGACCCAAACCCCCGCGATCCGGGCAGTCCAGCCGCCGCCCCGCCCCGCCCCCACGGCGGCTGCGGCGCCCGACCCCCGGGACACGGGGGATCCAGGTCCCCGCGATCCGGGTAGCCCTGCCGCCGCCCCGCCCCGCCACCACGGCGGCTGGGCGGCCCCGCCCTCCGGGACCTGGAGGACCCAGGACCCCGCCATCCGGGCCGCCCATCCGCCATCCCGCCCCGCCCCCACGGCGGCTGTCGGCCCTGGACAGCCGGGGCATGCGGGACACAGGGCCCCGTGATCTGGGGTCCACAGCCGCCGCCCCGCCCCGCCACGCCCCCACGGCGACTGGCGGACCCCGACTGCCGGGGCCTGTGGGACCCAGGCCCCGGCGATCGGGTCCGCCCAGCCGCCAACCCTCCACGCCCCCCACGGCGGTGGCGGCCCCCGACCGCCGGGGCCTGGGGGACGCAGGCCCCCGCGATCCAGACTGCCCAGCCGCCTCCCCACCCCGCCCCCAAGGAGGCTGGCGGCCCCGGACCGCCGGGGCCTGGGGGACCCAGGAACCCTGACCACGCGATCCGGGGCCCCCAGTCGCCGCCCCGCCCCGCCCACACGGGACTGGCGTACCCCGACCGCCCGGGCCTGGGAAACCCAGGCCCCCGCCATCCGAGCCGCCCAGCCGCCGCCCCGCTCTGCCCCAACAGCCCCCACGATCCGAGCCCCCAGCCGCCGAAACGCCCCGCCCGCACGGCTGCTGGCGTCCCCCTCGGCCGGGGCCTAGGGGACCCAGGCCCCCGCCACCGGGCCGCCCAGCCGCCACCCCCACCGCGCCCCCACCGCGGGTGCCAGACCCCAACCGCCGGGGCCTGGAGGACCCAGGCCCCCGCGATCCGGGCCGCCCAGCCGCCTAGCCGCCCCGACCCCAAGGCCCCTGCGAACCTGGTTTCCCAGCCGCCGCCACGCCCCGCCCCCACGGCGGCTCGCGGCCCCCGAACGACGGGGCCTGGGGTTCGAAGGCCCCCGCGATCCTGGTCGCCCATCCACTGTCCACTGCCCCGCCCAACCAAAGCCCCCCCGCGATCCGGGCCCCCCAGCCTCCTCGCCCGCCCCGCCCCCACGGCGGCTGGCCCCCCCACCGCTGGTGCCTGGGGATACCAGGCCCTGGCGATCCGGGGTTCCCACCGCCCGCCCCGCCCCGCCCCCACGGCGACTGGCGTCCCCCGACCGCTCGGGCCTGGGGAACCAGGCTCCCGCCATCCGGGCCGCCCAGCCGCCGCCGCCCTCCCCGCTACCCCCGTGATGCGACCCCAGCCGCCGAAGCGCCCCGCCCCCAGGGGCGTCTGCGGCCCCACCGACCAGGTGCCTGTGTGACCCAGGCCCCCCGATCCGAGCCGCGGCCGCCTACCGACCCCGCCCCCAGGGCCCCCGCAAACCGAACCCATCCCCCACCCACCCCACCGTCCCTGGCCCCCGCGCTCCGGCCGCCCACCGACGCCCACCGCCCGCCCCGACGGCGGCTGCGGTCCGCGACCGCCCGGCCTGGGGGACCCAGGACCCGTGATCCTGCCACCGAGCCTCCGCCCCCCTCCGCCCCCAAGGCCCCCGTGTATTCGTGCCCCCCACCGCCGACCCCGCCCGTCCCCCACGCGTCTGGTGGCCCTCGACGCCGGGCCCCCTGGGGGACCCAGGCCCCTGGCATCCGCGGCCCCACTCCACCGCCCCTCCCCGTCCCCACGGCCCAGCGATCCAGCCGCCGTGCGCCGACCTCCCCCCGCCCCCACGGCGGCTCGCGGCCCCCGACCGACAGGGCCTGGGACCCGCCCCCCGCGATCCGGGTCGCCCAGCCACTCCACTCCCCCCCCCAGGCCCCCATAATTCCCCCGCGGACCCCCCGTCCTCCGCCCCTCCCTCCCCCACTGCTGCTTGGCGCTTCCCGACCGCCGGTCCTGGAACCCAGGCCCTGGCATCGGGGCCCCAGCCACCACACCGCCCCCCCCCCGGCGACTGGCGTCCCCCGACCGCCCGGCTTGGAGGACCCAGGCTCCCGCCATCTCGGGCTGCCCAGCAGCCGCCCCCCCCGCCCCCACGGACCCTGTGATGCGTGCCCCCAGCCGCCGACCCGCCCCCCCCCCACGGTGGCTGGCGGCCCCGAACCGCCCGGGCCTCTGGGACCAGGCCACCGCCACCGGCCCCCAGCCGCCGCACAACCACACCCCCACGCGGCTAGCAGACCCACCGCCGGATCCTTAGGGACCCAGGCTCCCGCATCCGGCCCGCTCACCGCCGCCCCGCCCCGCCCCCACGCGGCTGGCGAAACCCACCCTCGGGCGTGGGGGACTCCGGCCCCCGGGAATCCGGGCAACCGAGCCCGCCGCCTCCCGCCCGGTCCCAACGCCCCCCATGCGGTCCCAGCCGCGACACGCTCGCCCCCACGGCCTGGCAACCCACCGATCGCCGGGGCCTGGGTGACCCATACCCCCACGATCCGGGCCTCCTGCCGCCTCCCCGCCCGCCCCCACGGCGCTGGCGAACCCGACCGTCGTGACGTGGGGGACTCAGTGCCCCCGGGATACCGGGGCTCCTCAGCCGCCGCCAACCCCGTCCCCACTGGCCCCGCCCCCGATCCAGCCGCCAGCCGCCTCCCTGCCCCGCCCCCACGGCGACTACGGCCCCTGACCAACGGGGCCTGGGGTACGCACCCCCCCGCGATCGGTTCGCCCACCACGCCAGGCCCCGCCCCGCACGGCCCCCCGATCCGGGACCCCCAGCCTCCGCCCCGCCCGCCCTCACGGTGGCTGGCGGCCCCCGACCGCCAGGGCCTGTTGGACCCAGGCCCCCGCCACCGGGCCGCCCAGCCACTGCCACGCCCAGCCCCCACGCCCCAGCTATCGGACCCCATCCTCCGTGGTAGGAACCCCGACCGCCTGATCCTTGGGGACCCAGGCACCCCCGATCCGTGCCGCCCTGCCGCCGCCCCCCGCCCCGCCCCCCACGGCGGCTGCGAAACCCGACCCTCGGGGCGTGGGACTCAGGACCCCGGGATCCGGGCACCGAGCCGCCGCCCCGCTCCGCCCCCACGGCTCCCGGATCCTGGGCCCCCATCCGTCTCCCCCGCCCACGCCCCCCCAAGCGACAGCGTGCTCCCCGATCGCCGGGGCCTGGTGTGCCCACGCCCCCGCCGATCCGGGCCACCCACCCCAGCCGCCGCCCCGCCCCGCCCCCACGGCAGCTTGGCGGCCCCCGACCCACGGGGCCTGGGTACACAGGCCCCGCGCATCCGGGTCGCCCAGCCACTGCCACGCCCCAGCCCCACGGCCCCAGCGTCGGGACCCCCAATCCTCCGCCCCACCCCGCCCCCTCGCGGCTGGCGGCCCTACCGCCGGTGCCGGGAGAACCCAGGCCCTGGCGTCCGGGGCCCACATTCGCCGCCCCGCCCCGCCCCCACGGCGACTGGCGTCCCCCGACCGCCGGGCCTGGAGAACCCAGGCTACCCGCCACTTCGGGCCGCCCAGCCGCAGTCCCCGCCCCGCCCCCACGCCCCCTTGGTGCGTGCCGCCAACCGCCGACCCGACCCCCACCCCCGCCCCGCGTAACGAGAACCCCAGGCGCCGACCCGCACCGTCCCCAGTCTCCGCGATCCCGGGGCCCCCGGCCGCCGCCCCGCCCCGCCCCAACTGCGGCTGACCGCACGACCCCGGGCTTGGGGGACCCAGACCCCAGCGATCCGGGCGGTCCAGCCGCGCCCGCCCCGCCCCCCACGGCGTCTGGCGGCGCCGGACCCCCTGGACCGGGAGATCCAGGCCCCCCGGCGATCCGGGTAGCCTTGCCCCGCCCCGCCTCGCCACCACGGCGGCTTGGCGGCCCCGGACTCCGGGACCTGGGGATCCATGACCCCCGCGATCCTGTTCCGCGAGCCGCCGCCCGCGCTGCCACCACAGCGCCCCCCCCCCCCGCGATCCCGGCGCCACGCCGCCGACCCCCCGCCACCCCGGCCCTCCGCGTAACGGGAACCCCAAGGCGCCAACCCGCACCGTCCCCATGCCCCGGCGATCCGGGCCGCCCAGCCCGCCGCCCCGGCGCGCCCCACTCGCGGCGGCGGCCCCTGACCGCCCAGGCTTTGGGGAACCCGGCCCCCCCCGCGTCCGGCCCGTCCAGCCCGCCCCGCCCCGCCCCCACGGCGCTGGCGGCGCCCGACCCCGGGACAGGGATCCAGGCCCCCGCGATCTCGGGTAGCCCTTCCTGCCGCCTCCGCCCCCCGCTCACCACGGCGGCTGGGCGGCCCCGACCGCCGGACCTGGGAGACCCAGACCCCCGCATCGGCCGCCCCATCCGCCGTCCCGCCCCGCCCCCACGGCGGCTGTCGGCCCTGGACAGCCGGGGCATGCGGGACACAGGTCCCCGTTGATCTGGGTCCACAGCCGTCCGCCCCGCCCCGCCACGCCACCAACGGCGATGGCGGACCCCGACCGCCGTGGCCTTGGGACCAGGCCCCGTGATCCGGTTCCGCCCAGCCGCCAACCCTCCACGCCCCCACGGCGGTGGCGGCCCCCGACCGCCGGGGCCGCGGGACGCAGGCCCCGCGATCAGACTGCCCGCCTCCTCCCACACCCCGCCCCCACGGAGGCTGGCGGCCCCGGACGCGCCGGGGCCTGGGGGACCAAGACAACCCTGACCCGCGATCCGGGCCCCCAGTCGCCGCCCCGCCCCGCCCTCACGGGACTGGCGTACCCCGACCGCCGGGCTCCTGGGAAACCCAGGCCCCCCCGCAATCCGACCGCCCAGCCGCCGCCCCGCTCCGCCCCAACGGCCCCCGCGATCCGTGCCCCCAGCCGCCGAACGCCCCGCCCGCACGGCGCTGCTGGCGTCCCCCTCCCGGGGCCTAGGGACCCCGGCCCCCGCCACCCGGCCGCCCAGCCCTCCACCCACCCCGCCCCCCCCGGGTTCCAGACCCCAACCACGCCGGGGCCTGAGGACCCAGGCCCCCCGCGATCCGTGCCGCCCAGCCGCCTACCCGCCCATGACCCCAAGGCCCTGCGAACCTGGTCCCCCAGCCGCCGCCCACGCCCCGCCCCCACGCGGCTTGCGGCCCCCGACCGACGGGGCCTGGGGTTCGAAGGCCCCCGCGATCCGTGTCGCCCAGCACTGACAACGCCCCCCCCAACGCCCCCGCGATCCGGACCCCCCCAGCCTCCGCCCCGCCCGCCCCCCCCACGGCGGCTGGCGGCCCCCACCGCTGGTTGCCTGGAGACCCAGGCCCTGGCGCTCCGGGTCCCCACCGCCGCCCCCGCCCCCCGCCCCCACGCGACTGCGTCCCCCGACCGCTCGGCCTGGAGGAACCAGCTCCCCCATCCGGCCGCCCAGCCGCCGCCCGCCCCCCGCCCCGCGAACCCCCGTGATGCGACCCCCAGTCCGCCGAACTTCCCCGCCCCACGGCGTTGGCGGCCCCCGACCGCAGGGGCCTGTGTGACCCCGGCCCCGCGATCCGGGCCCCGGCCGCCGACCGACCCCCCCCCCAGGGCCCCCGCCAAACCGACCACAGTCGCAACCACACCGTCCCCATGGCCCCGCATCCGGCCGCCACCGACGCCCCGCCCCGCCCCGACGGCGGCTGGCGGTCCGCGACCGCCCGGCCTGGGGGACCCAGGACCCCCGCAAGCCGTGCCGCCGAGCCACCACCGCCCCGCGCCGCCCCCAAGGCCCCCCGATCTGTGCCCCCAGCCGTCCGACCCGCCGGCCCCCACGGCGGCTGGTGGCCCTCGCCGCCGGGCCTGGGGGACCCAGGCCCTGGCAGATCCGCGGGGCCCCGGCCACCGCCCCGCCCCGTCCCCACTCCCCAGGACCCAGCGATCCAGGCCGCCCACCGCCTGCCCCGTCCCGACCCCCACGGGCTCGCGGCCCCCGTACCGACAGGGCCTGGGGTACGCCGCCCCCGCACTCCGGGTCGCCCCAACCACTGCCACGCCCCCGCCCCCCACGGCCCCCAGAACCGACCCCTGGCCTCCGACCCGCCCCTCCCCCACGGTCGGCTGGCCCTCCTCCGACCGCCGTGTCCTGAAACCCAGCCCTGGTCTACCCGGGGCCCCAGCCACCGCCCCCGCCCCGCCCCCACGGCGACTGCGGTCCCCACCGCCCGGGCTTGGAGGACACAGGCTCCGCCATCCAGGTGCCCAGCAGCCGCCCCGCCCCGCCCCACGACCCTGTGATGCTGTGCCCCCAGCCGCCGACCCCCCCCGCCCCACGGTGGCTGCGCCCCGACCGCCCGGACCCTGACCCAGGCCCCCGCCAGCGGGCCGCCCCCCGCCGCACCGCCAACCCCCCACCGGTCGCGCGACCCCGCCAGCCTGATCCTTGGGGACCCAGGCTCCCGCGATCCGGCCCGCCCAGCCGCCGCCCCGCCCCGCCCCACGCGGCTGGCGAAACCGACCCTACCTCGGGGCGTGGGGGACTCAGGCCCCCGGGATCCAGGGCACCGGCCGCCGCCCCGCCCCGTCCCCACGGCCCCCGCTATGCGTGTCCCCACCGCCGACACGCCTCGCCCCCAACGGCGGCTGGCAGACCCCGATCGCCGGGGCCTGGGTGACCCATACCCCCACGATCCGGGCCGCCCTGCCGCCTCCCCGCCCCGCCCCCACGGCGGCTGGCTAATCCCGACCGTCGGGACTGGGGGACTCAGGCCCCCGGATACGGCACTCCAGCCGCCACCAAGCCCCGTACCCACGGGCCCCGCGATCCAGCCGCCCAGCCGCCTTCCCTGCCCCGCCCCCCACGCGGCTGACGGCCCATGACCAACGGGGCCTGGGGTAACGCAGCCCCCCGCGATCCGGGTCGGCGCAGCAACTGCCAGCCCCGCCCCCACGCCCCCACGATCCGGGACCCCAGTCCTCCGCCCCCCGCCGCCCTCACGGTGGCTGGCGGCCCCCGACCGCCAGGGGCCTGTTGGACCCAGGCCCCCGCCACCGCAGCCGCCCAGCTGCCACGCCCGCCCACGCCCCACTATCCGGACCCCATCCTCCGCTGATAGACCCCGACCGCCTGATCCTTGGGACCATGCACCCCGATCCGGGCGCCCTGCCGCCGCCCTGCCCCGCCCCACGGCTGCTGGCGACAACCCGACCCTCGGGGCGTGGGGGACTCAGGACCCCCGGGATCCGGCACCGAGCCGCCGCCCCACGCTCCGCCCCCACGCTCCCCGCGATCCTGGGCCCCCATCCGTCTCCCCGCCCCCCCCCACAACGACAGGCGGCCCCCGATCGCCGGGCCTGGGGACCCACGCCCCCGCGATCCAGGCCACCAGGCCGCCGCCCGCCCCGCCCCCACGCCAGCTGGCGGCCCCCGACCACGGGCCTGGGGTACACGGCCCCCGCGATCATCCGGGTCGCCCAGCCACTGCCACGCCCGCCCCCACGGCCCCAGCGATCGGACCCCATCCTCCGCCCCACCCGCCCCCCCCTCGCGCTGGCGGCCCCTGGACCGCCGGTGCCTGGGAGACCCAGGCCCTGGCGATCCGTGGCCACAGTCGCCGCCCCGCCCCGCCCCCCGCGGCGACGGGCGTCCCCGACCGCCGGTGGCCTGGAGACCCATGCTAACGCCATTCGGCCGCCCAGCCGCAGCCCCCGCCCCGCCCCCACGTCCCCCTTGTGCGTGCCGCAACCGCCGACCCAACCCCCACACGGCCCCCGCGTAACGGAAACCCCAGGCGCCGACCCGCACGTACCCCAGTTCTCCTGCGATCACGGGCCCCCGGCTCGCCGCCCGCCCCGCCCCACTGCGGCTGACCGCCCTGACCGCCCGGGCTTGGGGGACCCCGACCCCACGATCCGGGCGGTCCGAGCCGCCCGCCCCGCCGCCGCCCCCACGGCTATCGGCGGCGGCCGGACCCCGGACCGGGGCATCCAGGCCCCCGCTGATCCGGGTGCCTTGCGCCGCCCCGCCTCGCACCCACGCGGCTGGGCGGACCCTACCCCGGGACCTGGGGGATCCAAGACCCCCCGCGATCGTGCCGCCGAGCCGCCCCCCGCGCTGCCACCACAGCCCCCGCGATCCCGGCCGCCCGCCGCCGACCCGCCCCGCCACCACGGCCTCTCGCGTAACGGGAACCCAGGCGCCAACCCCACCGCCCCATGGCCCGAGCGATCGGGCCGCCCAGCCGCCGCCCCGGCGCGCCCCAACTGGCGCTGGCGGCCCCTGACCCCTAGGCATTGACACATGCCCCCGCCATCCCTCGTTCCAGTGCCGCCCCCCCCGCCCCTCCCCCACCGTCTGGGGCGCCGACCCCCAACATGGGTGATCAGGCCCCCGTATCCGTGTACCCTGCCCCTCCCGCCCTGCCACCACGGCGGCGGGCTGCCCCCCGACCACCCGACTGGGGGACCCGACCCCCGCATCCTTGCCGCCGAGCCGCCGCCCCGAGCCGCCCCCACGCCCCCTGATCCGGGGCCCCAGCAGCCGCCCCGACCCGCCCCCACGGCGGTTTGGCGGCCCCCGAACCCTGCGGCCGGGGATCCGAGGGCCCCCGCGAATCCGGGGCGCCCACGCGCCGCCCCGCCCCGACTACACGGCCCACTGGTCGTCCCCCGACGCCCGACCTGGAGGACCCAGGCTTCCGCCATCCGAGCCGCCGCCGCCCCCACCCCAACCCCGCCCCCCCCACGGGACCCCTGCGATGCGTGCCCCAGCCGCCTACCCGACCCGCCCTCCACAGGCGTCTGGTGGCCCCGCCCCGCCGGGGCCTGTGGACCAGGCCCCCCGCGATCCGGGCCGCCCAGCCGCCCACCCCCCCGCCCCCACGACAACCGCGTACCGGGAACCCTAGCCGCTGACGCCGCACCGTCCCCATAGCCCCCGGGAACCGGGCCGCCAACCCCCCCCACGCCCCCGCCCCAACTGCGGCTGCGACCCCGTACCGGCCGGCTTGCGTAACCCAAACCCCCGCATCCGCCCGTCCACCGCCGCCCCGGTCCCCGCCCCCACGGCGCTGGCGCGCCCGACCCCAGTACATGATCCAGGCCCCCGCGATCCAGGTAGCCCTCCGCCGCCCAGCCCCGCCACCCACGGCGGCTGCTCCGCCCCCCCCCCCCCCCCACCCCCGACCGCTGGGACCTGGTGACCAGGGAACACGCGATCAGGTGCCGCCGAGCGCCGCGCCCCGCGCCGCCCCACGGTGCCCCCGCGATAGGGGACCCCCAGCTGCCGCCCGCCCCGGCCCCCACGGCGGCTGGCGGCCCGCACCGTCCGGACCTGGCGGGACACAGGCCCCCGATCACATCGGGCAAGCCACTGCCACGCCCCCGCCCCCACGGCCACAGCGATCCTGGGCCCCCAGCTGCCGCCCCGCCCCGCCCCACGGCGCTGGCGGCCACCGCACCGTTCCGGACCTGGGGGACACAAAGGCCCCCGCGATTCACAGCGGGCAGCCCACTCGCCATGCCCCGCGCCCCACGCCACCGCGATCCGGGACCACACATCCTCTCCGCACCGCCCGCCCCCACGTCGGCTGGCGGCCACCCGACCGCCGGTTCCTGGGGGACAACAGGACCCCGTAGACCGGTGCCCCAGCGCCCGCCCCCTCCCGCCCCGCCCCTCACGGTGGACTGCGTCAACCGACCGCCCGGTGCCTGTTGGACCCAGGACCCCCCCCATCCTACCGCCCCGCCGCCGCTCCTGCCCCGCCCCCCACGGGACCCCCGCGATCCGTGGCCCCCAGCCACCGCCCCCCCCGCCCCCATGGCGTTTTTTTGCTTGGCGGCGCCGGACCCCGGGGAACTGGCGGAGCCAGGCGCTCCGCCGATCCAGGGAGCCTCGCCGCGCCGCCCCTGCCCTGCCACCAAGGCGGCGGGCGACCCCGACCACCCGACCTGGGGGACCGGACCCCGCGTCGATGTCTGGGCCGCCGAGCCGCCGACCGAAACGCCTCCAGCCCCACGGACCCCGCGAAAAAACTCCGCCTGGGCCCCAGCTCCGCCCCGATCCCTCCCCGGGATGCTGGCGAGCCCCGACCAGCCCGGGGCCTGGGGGGACCCGGTCCCCGCGATCGGGGGCCACAGCCCGCCCCGCCCCGCCCCAGCGGGGACTGCGTTCCCCGACCGACTCCGGGACTGGCGATTCGCAGGTCGCCCCGCGATCAGGGCGCTCCGCAGCACTGCCACGCCCGCGCCCCACGGCCCCAGCGAACCGGGACCCCCAGCCTCTTCCAGCGCCCCGCCCCCACGGCGGCGGGAGTCCCCTGACACCGCCGGGTCAGTGGGAGACCAAGGACCCCGTCTCAGAGCAGCTCAGTACCCGCAACGCCCGCTCCCCGGCGCCCCCGCGATGGCGTGCCCCCCAGCCGCCGCCCGCGCGCCCGCCCACGGCCGACCGCGAAGCGGGGAAACCCACAGCCGCGCCGCCCCCGCACCCGTCCTCATGGCCCCCGCGATCCGGGCGCCTAGCCGCCGCCCACGCCCCCGCACCCACGGGACGGCTGGCGGTCCGGTCTACGCGCGCCCGGGCTGCGGGGATACCAGGTCTCCCGGTTCATGGGCACCCCCAGCCGCCCGCCCGCCCCGGCACTCAACTGTTGGTCGCTGGGCCACATGACGTCCAGGGCTTGGGGGACCCAACCCGCCGCGATCCGGCAGTCCAGCCGGCGCGCCCGCCCCGCCCACCACGGCGTGTCTGGCGGTCGCCCGACCCCGGGACACGGGGGATCGCAGGTCCGCCGCGATCCGGGTAGCCTCTGACGCGCGTCCCGTGCCGCCCCCCGCACCATCGGCCAGGCTGGGCGGCCCGCGCCCTCCGGACCTGAGGCCCAGGACCCGCATCCCGGGCTGCCCATCCGCCATCTCCGCCCCGCCCCCCACGTGGGACTGTCGGCCCTGGACAGCCGGGCCATGGCGGGACAAAAGGGCCCCGTGATTTGGGGTCCACAGCCGCCGCCCGCCGCCCGCCACGCCTCACGGGACTGGCGGACCCCGACTGCCGGGTGGGACTGGACCCAGGCCCCGGCGCACTTGGGATCACGCCGAGCCGGCCAACCCTCCAACGTCCTCCACGGGGCCTTGGGGGGTCCGGGGGGGGCTGTGGCGGCCCCCTCCCGACCCCGGGGCCTGGGACGCAGTTCCACCTCGCGTCCAACTGCCCAGCCGCCCTCCCCACCCCGCCCCCCCAATGGAGGCTGGCGGCCCGGACCGCGGGCCTGGGGACCACAGGAACCCTGACACGCGATCAGCGGGCCCCCATCGCCGCCCCGCCCAGCCCAACACGGGGACTGGGCGTCCCCGACCGCTCCGGGCCTGGAAACCCAGGCCCCCGCCATCGACGCCGCCCAGCTCCGGCCGTCATCCGTCTCTGCCCCAACACTCCCCACGATCCAGAGCCCCCCGCCGCCGAAACGCCCTACGCCCGCCACGGCTGTGGCGTCCCCCTCGGCGCTGGCAGTGGACCGAGTCCCCACCGGGGGGACCCCAGGCCTCCGACCCACCCCGCAGCGCCACCCCCCGTCGCCACCCCCGCGGGTGCCAGACCCCACCGCCGTGGCCTGGAGGACCCCAAGGCGCCCCGCGTCGGGCCGCCCCCAGCCGCCTAGGTCCGCCCCGACCCCAAGGCCCCTGCGAACCTGCTGTTTCCCAGCCGCCGCCACTCCCCGCCCACCACGGCGGCTCGCGGGCCCCCCGAACGAGGGGCCTGGGTTGTCGAAGGCCCCGCGCATACGCGGGTCGCCGCACCCTGCCACGCCCCGCCACCAAAGACCCCACGCTATCCGGGACCCCAGCTCCGCCCCGCCCGCCCCCACGGCGGCTGGCGCCCCCAGACCGCGTGGTGCCTGGGAGACCCAGGCCCTGGCGTCCGGGGGTCTCTCCGCCGCCTTCCGCCGCCCCGCCCCGCCCTCCACGGCGACTGGCGTCCCCGACCGGCTCGGTCCTGGAGGAACCAGGCTCCCGCGCATCCTGGCCGGCCCACCGCCGCCCCGCCCGTCGCCCGCGCGACCCCGTGATTCGATCCCCCAGCCGCCGAATCGCCCCCGCCCCCACGGCGTTCTTGCGGCCCCGGGCACCGGCAGTGCCTGTGGTGACTCTCAGGCCCCCGCGATCCGAGCCTGCCGGGCCGCCGACGTCTACCCGTCGCCCTCCGCAGTGCCTCCCGCGAAACGTAACCACAGCCGGCCCACGCCCCCCCACCGTCCCCTGGCCCCTCTCGCGGGCCGCCTCAACTCGACGGCCCCCGCCCCTCCCCGACGGTCGGCTGGCGTTCCGCGATCCGCCCCTGCCATGGGGAGCCCAGGACCCGTCGTGATCTCGTGGCCACCGGAGCGCGTCCGCCCGCGCCGCCCCCAAACGCCCCCGTGATCTTGGCCCCAGCCGCCGACGGCCCCCCGGCCCCGCACGGCTGCTGGTGGCCTCGACGCGGGCCGGGCCTGGGGACCCAGGCCGCTGCGATCGCGCGGCGGCCCCGAGCCACCGCCCCCGCCCGCGTCCCCACGGCTCCGCAGCGATCCTAGGCCGCCGAGCCCGCCCGCCCCGCCCATTCTGCGGCTCGCGGGTCCCCCGACCGACAGGCCTGGTACGCCGCCGCCCCGTCGATCCGGGTCGCCCAGGCCAGCTGCCACGTCCCCGTCCCCCACGTGCCCCACGATCCGGGACACACTCCCTGCTCCGCCCGCCCGCTCCCTCCAGGGCTGCGGCTGGCGCTTCCCGACCGCCGGTGGCCTGGAGACCCCAGTCCCTGAGCGCTCCGGGGCCTCAGCCACCACACAGACCACACCGCCCGCCCCCCCGCCCCCCGCGACTGCGTCCCCCGACCGCCCGGGGCTTGGAGGACCCAGCTGCGCCTCCAATCCGGGCTGCCCACCAGCCGTGCCCCGCCGGCCCCCCTCACTGACTTGCCGTGATGGCGTGCCGTCCCAGCCGTCCGACGCCGCCGCCCCCCCGCACGGTGTGCTGGCGTCCCCCGACCCCCGGGCCTCTGGGACCCATGCCACCCGTCCACCGGGCCGCCCAGCCGCCGGCACAGCCACAACAACCCCCACGGGCGTTAGCCAGCCCCGACCAGCCTGATCCTTAGGGAGCCGCAGTGCTCTCTCCGGGCGATCCGGCCTCTCTCAGGCGCCGCCCCGCCCTCGCCCCCACGGCGGCTGGCGAAATCCGCCGACCCTCGGCGGGACCGGGGGGGGGGGGGGGGGGTGGGGGACTTTCCGGCCCACGGGATCCTTGGCACTCGAGTCCGGGCCCCGCCCTCTCCGCGTCCCACTCCCTCCGCGAGTGCGTGCTTCCATCCGCCGACTGACGCCTCGCCCCACGGCGGCTGGCAGACCCCGATCGGCCGGGCCTGGGTGACGGCATACCCCAGATCCGGGCCGGCCCTGCCGTCCTCCCCGCCCCGCTCCCAGCGGCGGCTGGCGAACGCCTACCGTCGGACTTGGGTGACTTCAGGGCCCCCGGATCCGGGGCACTCAGCCGCCGCGCAACCCCGTCCGCACGGGCTCCCCGCGATCCATTCCTCCTGCAGTCCCCTCCCTGTATGCGCCCTGCCCCTCACGGCGACGACGGCCCCTGACAACTGGGTCCTGGGGTCGCGCCCCCCTCATCCGGGTCGTCCAGCCACTGCCAAGGCTGTCTGTCCCAGCCCCGCCCCACGGCCCCCCCGCTCCGTGACCTGCCCCAGCCCTCCGCCCCCGCCTCGCGCGCTCACGGTGGCTGCGGCCCCGACCGTCCCCAGGGCCTGTTTGCGATCCCAGGCCCCCGCGCACCTCCGAGCCTGCCTAGCCACTGCCGAGCGCCCAACTCCCGCCGCCCACGGCGCAGCCACTATCGCGGACCGCCCCATCCTCCGGCTGGTAGACCCCCGCCCGCCTGATCCTTGGGAGCCCAGGCCCCCAACGATCCGGTCCGCCCTGCCGGCCGCCCGCCTCCGCCCCCACGGCGGCTGGCTAAACCAACGCGCCTACCCTCGTGCGTGGGTGGACTCACGGACGCCGGGATCTCGGGCAGGGCCGAGGCCTCCGCCAACACCTCTCCGCCCCCACTGCTGCCGCGGGATCCTGGGCCCGTCCGCATCGCTCCTTCCCCGCCCTCGCCCCACAGCGACAGGCGGCCCCCGATCGCCGGGGTCCTGGGGGACCCACACGCCCCCGGCTATCCGGTCCACCCAGCCGTCCCCCGCCCCCCGCCCCGCCCCGAGGTCAGCATGCGGCTCTCCCGACCCACGGGGCCTGGGGTACACAGCCCCGCGCGATCCGGGTCGCCCCTGCCAACTGCCACGTGGCCCCAGCCCCCACTACGTCCGGCAGCGATCGGGACCCGCCATCCTCCGCCCCACCCTCCCCCTCGGCGGCTGGCGGCGCTGACGCGCCAGTGTCCTTGGAGACCCAGGCCCTGGCGATTCCGTGGCCCACATTCGCCGCCCCCCCCCGCCCCCACGTCGACTGCGTCCGCCCCCCGACCGTCCGGGCAAAAATGGAGGACGGCCAGCTATACCGCCATTCTTGGCCGCCCCGCCGCAGGCCCGCCCCGCCGCCCACGCGCCCGTGGTGCGTGCCGCCAACCGGCCCGACACCGACCCCGCCTCTCACACGGCCCGCTTAACGAGAACCCAGGCGCCGACCCGTCACTCGTACTCAGGTCTCCGCGATCCGGGTCCCCGCCGTCCTCCAGCCGTCCCGACCCCAACTGGTCTTCTTGCCCGCCACTGACCGCCCGGCGCTTGGGGACTTGCCATACCCCCTCTATCGGCTTGCGTTCCAGCCGCCGCCACCGCCCCGCCCCCACTGCGGTCTGGCGGCGCCGGAACCCCCGGGACCGGGGAGATCCAGGGCCCCCGCGATCCGGTTAGTCCTTGGCCGCCGGCCCACCGCCTCGCACCAACGGGCGGCTGGCGGCGCCCTAACGGCCGGGACCTGGGGGCAATCCATGACCCCGCGATCCGTGGGCCGGCCGACCGCCGCCTCGCTCTGGGGGGTCCACACAGCCCCCCCGCGATCCCGGCCGCCCAGCCGGCCGCCCGCCCCGCCACTCACGGCCTCCGCTGTAACTGGGAACCCTCAGGCGGCCAACCGCGCACCGTCCCCATGACCCCTGCGATCGGGCCGCCGCAGGTGGCCCGTCCGCCCCGGCGCGCCTCCAACTGCGGCTGGCGGCCCTGACGGCGCCCATGCATGGGGGACACAGCCCGCCGCCACATCCTCGGTCGGTAGCCGCCGCCGCCCCTCCCCTCCCCCACGGCGTCCTGGGGGCAGGCCGGACCCCCAGACCGGGGGGATCCAGGGGCCCCCGCCCGCGATCCGTGTAGCACGCCCGCCTGCCTCCCTCTCCCTTCCACCACGGCTGTCGGGGCGGCCCCGACCACGGCCGGACCTGGGGAACTTCCTGACTGTCACTTCGCCTTCCCAGATCCGTGCCGCCGGCCGCCGCCTCGCGAGGGAGCCGCCCCCCGGCCGCCGTGATCCGGGGCCCCAGCATCCGGCCGCCGACCCTCCGCCACTGCGGTTGGCGGCGCCCCGAACGCCTGGTTCGGCCGTGACCGCGTTGGCCCCGCGAATCCTGGGTCGCCCACGCCCGCCCCGGCCTGCCTAACGGTGCCACCTGGCGTCCCCGACCGCCCCACAGGCGCTTGAGGACTGCTCATGCTTCCGCCGATCCGCTATCCGCCAGGAGCGGCCACCCCCTCCCCCCGCCCGCGCCCGCCACGTGCTCCTGGCTATGCTTGCCCCAAGCCGCCGCCCGAACTCCTCCCTGCCACGGCGTCTGGTGGCCCCCCGACCGCCGGGCCTGTGGGACCATCCCAGGCCCTCCGCGATCCGGGCCGCCTCAGCCCCCACCCGCCCTTCTTCCGCCCCCACGACACCGCGTAAGGGAACCCTAGCCGTCTTACGTGGCCGCACCGTCCCCATCGGCCCCGGAACCGGCCGCTACAAGAGCCGCCGCCCCGCCCCGCCCCAACTGCGGCTGGCGACCCCTGCCGCGCGGGCTCTGCGTAACACCAGAACCGCTCGCGATCGCGGCCCGTCCATCCGCCGCCCCGGGTCCCGCCCCTGCCCACGGCGGCTGGCGGCGCCCGACCCCAGACATCTGGGGATCCATGCCCCCCGTCGCGATCCCGTGTGGGCCCTGCCGCCGCCATCCCGCCGCCACCACGGCGGCTGCTCCGGCGCCTGACCGCGACGCGCTGGGACGGCTGGTGACTCGACCGGTCGACCCCCGCGATCAGTGGCCGCCGAGCCGCCGCCCCCGCCGCCTCCCCCACGCCGCCCCGCGCTTCTGCGGGCCCCCAGCTGCCGCCCCGCCCCGCCCCCATCGGCGGCTGGCGGCCGATCCCCGACCGTCCGGACTTGGTGACACAGGGCCCCCGCGA
>NW_022143815.1:0-20305 GCF_007565055.1 Rhinopithecus roxellana
CCCATGGTGAAAAAGGAAATATCCTCACATAATAACTAGAGAGAAGCTTTCTGAGAGATTCCTTTCTGATGTGTGGCTTCATCACACAGAGTTCCACCCTTCCTCATGGAACAATTTGCTAAAGCTGTTGTCGTGGATTCTGCAAAGGTATATTTGGGAGCTCCTTGAGGGCTAAGGTGAAAAAGGAAATATCCTCAGATCAAAACTGGAAAGAAGCTTTCTGAGAAACTGCATTGCCATGTTTGAATGCAACTCACAAAGTTACTCGTTTCTCCTCAGTGATCAGTTCTTTAACACAGTTTTCTGGAAATCTGCAATTAGATACTTCATAGCGCAATGAACCTTACGGTGAAAAAGGAAATATCCACACATGAAAACTAGAAAGAAGCTTTCTTAGAAACTTCTTGGTGATGTGTGAATTCATCTCAGAGAGTTGCACTTATGTTTCGTGGAGTAGTCCATGAACACTGTATTTGAGAAATCTGAGAACGGCTTCTTTGGATCGCATTGAGGCCTAGGCTGACAAAGGAAATTTCATGCGTTCAAAACGTGAAAGAAGCTTTCTGAGAAACTCCTTTCTGATCTGTGAGTTCATCTCACAGACTTATAACTTAGATTTCAGGAAGCAGTTTGCTAACACTCTTTTCGTGGAATCTATAAAGCGATATTTGGGAGCCCTTAGGGGCCCATGGTGAAAAAGAAAATATCCTCACAAAATAAGTAGAGAGAAGCTTTCTGACAGATTCCTTTCTGATATGTGGCTTCGTCACACAGAGTTCCACCCTTCCCTTCTTGGAACAGTTCGCTAACCCTGTTGTCGTGGATTCTGCAAAAGTATATTTGGGAGCTCATTGAGAGCTACGGTGAAAAGGAAATATACTCACATAATAACTAAAGAGAAGCTTTCTGAGAAACTGCATTGCCATGTGTGTATGCAACGCACAGAGTTAAACGTTTCTCTTCAGTGATCAGTTTGTTAACACAGTTTTCTTTAAATCTGCAATTAGATACTTCATAGCGCAATGAACCTTACTTTGAAAAAGGACATATCCACAGATGAAAACTAGAAACAAGCTTTCTTAGACACTTCTTGGTGATGTGTGAATTCATCTCACAGAGTTACACTTATGTTTCGTGGAGCAGTCCATAAACACTGTCTTTGAGGAATCTGAGAACGGCTTCTTTGGATCGCATTGAGGCCTACGCTGATAAAGGAAATTTCATGCGTTCAAAGCGTGAAAGAAGCTTTCTGAGAAACTTCTTTCTGATCTGTGAGTTCATCTCACAGTCTTATAACTTAGATTTCAGGAAGTAGTTTGCTAACACTCATTTCGTGGAATCTGTAAAGAAATATTTGGGAGCTCTTGGGGGCCCATAGTGAAAAAGGAAATATTCTCACATAATAATTAAGAGAAGCTTTCTGAGAAACTGGCATTGCCATGTGTGAATGCAACTCACAGAGTTACACGTTTCTCCTCAGTGATCAGTTTGTTAACACAGTTTTTCTGGAAATCTGCCATTAGATACTTCATAGCGCAATGAACCTTACGGTGACAAAGGAAATATCCACAGATGAAAACTAGAAAGAAGCTTTCTTAGAAACTTCTTGGTAATGTGTGAATTCATCTCACAGAGTTACACTTATGTTTCTTGGAGTAGTCCATTAACACTCTCATTGAGGAATCTGAGAACGGCTTCATTGGATCGCATTGAGGCCTACGCTGATAAAGGAAATATCATCCGTTCAAAACGTGAAAGAAGCTTTCTGAGAAACATCTTTCTGATCTGTTAGTTCATCTCACAGACTTATAACTTAGACTTCAGGAAGCAGTTTGCTAACACTCTTTTCGTGGAATCTGTAAAGTGATATTTGGGAGCCCATAGGGGCCCATGGTGAAAAAGGAAATATCCTCACATAATAACTAGAGAGAAGCTTTGTGAGAGATTACTTTCTGATGTGTGGCTTCATCACACAGAGTTCCACCCTTCCCTTCTTGGAAGAGTTCGCTAACACTGTTGTCGTGGATTCTGCAAAGGTATATTTGGGATCTTATTGAGGGCTATGGTGAAAAAGGAAATAACCTCACATAAAAACTAAAGAGAATCTTTCTGAGAAACTGCATTGCCATGTGTGAATGCAACTCACAGAGTTACACGTTTCTCCTCAGTGACCAGTTTGTTAACACAGTTCTCTGGAAATCTGCAATTAGATACTTCATAGCGCAATGGACCTTACGGTGAAAAAGGAAATATCCACAGATGAAAAATAGAAAGAAGCTATCTTAGAAACTTCTTGGTGATGTGTGAATTCATCTCATAGAGTTACACTTATGTTTCGTGGAACAGTCCATTAACACTGTCTTTGAGGAATCTGAGAATGGCTACTATGGATCGCATTGAGGCCTAAGCTGATAAAGGAAATTTCATCCGTTCAAAACGTGAAAGCAGCTTTCTGAGAAACGTCTTTCTGATCTGTGAGTTCATCTCACAGACTTATAACTCAGACTTCAGGAAGCAGTTTGCTAACACTATTTTCGTGGAATCTGTAAAGTGATATTTGGGAGACCAAGGGTTCCCATGGTGAAAAAGGAAATATCCTCACATAATAACTAGAGAGAAGCTTTCTGAGAGATTCCTTTCTGATGTGTGGCTTCATCACACAGAGTTCCACCCTTCCCTTCATGGAACAATTTGCTAAAGCTGTTGTCGTGGATTCTGCAAAGGTATATTTGGGAGCTCCTTGAGGGCTAAGGTGAAAAAGGAAATATCCTCAGATCAAAACTGGAAAGAAGCCTTCTGAGAAACTGCATTGCCATGAGTGAATGCAACTCACAGAGTTACACGTTTCTCTTCAGTGATCACTTTGCTAACTAAGTTTTCTGGAAATCTGCAATGGGATACTTCTTAACGTAACGAAGCTTACGGTGACAAAGGAAGTATCCTCAGATGAATCTAGAAAGAAGCTTTCTTAGAAACTTCTTGGTGATGTGTGAATTCATCTCTCAGAGTTACACTTATGTTTCGTGGAGCAGTCCATTAACACTGTCCTTGAGTAACCTGAGAAGGGCTTCCTTGGATCGCATTGAGGCCTACGCTGATAAAGGAAATTTCATCCGTTCAAAACGTGAATGAAGCTTTCTGAGAAACTTCTTCCTGATCTGTGAGTTCATCTCACAGACTTATAACTTCGACTTCAGGAAGCAGTTTGCTAACACTTTTTTCGTGGATTCTGGAAAGTGATATTTGGGAGCCCTTAGGCGCCCATGGTGAAAAAGGAAATATCCTCACAGAATAAATAGAGAGAAGCTTTCTGAGAAATTGCTTCCTGATGTGTGACTTCATGACACAGAGTTCCACCCTTCCCTTCTAGGAACAGTTTCCTGTCACTGTTGTCGTGGATACTGCAAAGGTATATTTGGGAGCTCATTGAGGGCTATGGTGATAAAGGAAATATCCTTACATAATAAAGAAAGAGAAGCTTTCTGAGAAACTTCTTTCTGATCTGTGAGTACATCACACAGACGTATATCTCAGACTTCAGGAAGCAGTTTGTGAACACTCTTTTCGTGTATTCTGGAAAGTGATATTTGGGAGCCCATAGGGGCCCATGGTGAAACAGGAAATATCCTCACATTATAACTAGAGAGAGGTTTCTGAGAGATTGCTTTTTGATGTGTGACTTCATCACACCGAGTTCCACCATTTCCTTCTTGGAACAGTTTCCTAACTCTGTTGTCGTGGATTCTGCAAAGGTATATTTGGGGGCTCATTGAGGGCTATGGTGAAAAAGGAAATATCCTCAGATCAAAACTGGAAAGAAGCCTTCTGAGAAACTGCATTGCCATGTGTGAATGCAACTCACAGAGTTACATGTTTCTCTTCAGTGATCAGTTGGTTAACACAGTTTTCTGGAAATCTGCAATTAGATACTTCATAGCGCAATGAACCTTACGTTGACAAAGGAAATATTCACAGATGAATACTAGAAAGAAGCTTTTTTAGAAACTTCTTGTTGATGTTGAATTCATCTCACAGAGTTACACTTATGTTTCTTGGAACAGTCCGTTAACACTGTCTTTGAGGAACCTGAGAAGGGTTTCCTTTGATCGCATTGAGGCATACGATGATAAAGGTAATTTCATCCCATCAAAACGTGAAAGAAGTTTTCTGAAAAACTACTTTCTGATCAGTGAGTTCATCTCACAGACGTTTAAGTTAGACTTCAGGAAGCAGTTTGCGAACACTCTTTTCGTGGATTCTGGAAAGTGATAATTGGGAGCCCATAGGGGCCCATGGTGAAAAAGAAAATAACCTCACATAATAATTAGAGAGAAGCTTTCTGAGATACTGCTTTCTCATGTGTGACTTCATCACACATAGTTCCACATTTCTCTTCTTGGAACAGTTTACTAACACTGTTGTCGTGGATTCTGCAAAGGTATATTTGGGAGCACATTGAGGGCTATGGTGAAAAAGGAAATATCCTCAGATCAAAACTGGAAAGAAGCCTTCTGTGAAACTGCATTGCCATGAGTTAATGCAACTCACAGAGTTACACGTCTCTCTTCAGTGATCAGTTTGCTAACTAAGTTTTCTGGAAATCTGCAATGGGATACTTCTTAGCGCAATGAAGCTTATGGTGACAAAGGAAATATCCTCAGATGAAAGCTAGAAAGAAGCTTTCTTAGAAATTTATTGGTGATGTGTGAATTCATCTCACAGAGTTACACTTATGTTTCGTGGAGCAGTCCTTTAACACTGTTTTTGAGGAACCTGAGAAGGGCTTCCTTGGATCGCATTGAGGCCTACGCTGATAAACGAATTTTCATCCGTTCAAAACGTGAAAGAAGCTTCTGAGAAACTTCATTCTGGTGTCTGAGTTCATCTCACAGAAGTATAACTTAGACTTCAGGAAGCAGTCTGCGAACACTCTTTTCGTGGATTCTGGAAAGTGATATTTGGGAGCCCATAGGGGCCCATGGTGAAAAAGGAAATATCCTCACATAATAACTAGAGAGAAGCTTTCTGCGAGATTGCTTTCTGATGTGTGACTTCATCACACAGAGTTCCACCCTTCCCTTCTTGGAACAGATTGCTAACACTGTTGTCGTGGATTCTGCAAAGGTATATTTGGGATCTCATTGAGGGCTATGGTGAAAAAGGAAATATCCTCAGATCAAAACTGGAAAGAAGCCTTCTGAGAAACTGCATTGCCAAGAGTGAATGCAACTCACAGAGTTACACGTTACTCTTCAGCGATCAGTTAGCTAACTAAGTTTTCTGGAGATCTGCAATGGAATACCTCTTAGCGCAATGAAGCTTACGGTGACAAAGGAAATATCCTCAGATGAAAACTAGAAAGAAGCTTTCTTAGAAACTTCTTGGTGATGTGTGAATTCATCTCACAGAGTTACACTTCTGTTTCGTGGAGCATTCCATTAACACTATCTTTGAGGGGGCTGAGAATGGCTTCCTTGGATTTCATTGAGGTCTACGCTGGTAAAGGAAATATCATCTGTTCAAAACGTGAAAGAAGCCTTGGGAGAAACTTCTTTCTGATCTCTGAGTTCATCTGAGAGACGTATAACTTCGACTCCAGGAAGCACATTGCAAACACTCTTTTCATGGACTCTGGAAAGTGATATTTGGGAGCCCATTGGGGAACATGGTGAAAAAGGAAATATACTGACATAATAACTAGAGAGAAGCTTTCTGTGAGATTCCTTTCTGATGGTCGGCTTCATCACACAGTGTTCCACCCTTCCCTTCTTGGAACAGTTTGCTAACACTGTTGTCGTGGATTCTGCAAAGGTATATTTGGGAGCTCATAGAGGGCTATGGTGAAAAAGGAAATACCCTCACATAATAACTAAAGAGAAGCTTTCTGAGAAACTGCATTGCTATGTGTGAATTCAACTCACAGAGTTACACGTTTCTCTTCAGTGATCAGTTTGTTAACACAGTTTTCTGGAAATCTGCAATTAGATACTTCATAGCGCAATGAACCTTACGGTGACAAAGGAAATATCCACAGATGAAAACTAGAAAGAAGCTTTCGTAGAAACTTCTTGGTGATGTGTGTATTCATCTCTCAGAGTTACACTTATGTTTCGTGGAGCAGTCCATTAACACTGTCTTTGAGGAATCTGAGAACGGCTTCTTTGGTTCGCATTGAGGCCTACGCTGATAAACGAATTTTCCTCCGTTCAAAACGTGAAAGAAGCCTTCTGAGAAACTTCTTTCTGATCTGTGAGTTTATCTCACAGACTTATACTTTATACTTCAGGAAGCAGTTTGCGAACACTATTTTCGTGGATTCTGTAAAGTGATATTTGGGAGCCCATAGGGGCCCATGGGGAAAAAGGAAATATCCTCACAGAATAACTAGAGAGAAGCGTCCTGAGAGATTGCTTTCTGTTGTGTGACTTCATCACACAGAGTTCCACCCTTCCCGTCTTGGAACAGTTTGCTAACACTGTTGTCGTGGATTCTGCAAAGGTATATTTGGGAGGTGATAGAGGGCTATGGTGAAAAGGAAATATCCTCAGATCAAAACTGGAAAGAAGCCTTCTGAGAAACTGCATTGCCATGAGTGAATGCAACTCGCAGAGTTACACATTTCTCTTCAGTGATCAGTTTGCTAACTAAGTTATCTGGAAATCTGCAATGAGATACCTCTTAGCGCAATGAAGCTTATGGTGACAAAGGAAATATCCTCAGATGAAAACTAGAAAGAAGCTTTCTTAGAAACTTCTTGGTGATGTGTGAATTCATCTCACAGAGTTACACTTATGTTTCGTGGAGCAGTCCATTAACAATATCTTTGAGGAACCTGAGAAGGGCTTCCTTGGATCGCATTGACGCCTACGCTGATAAAAGAAATATCATCTGTTCAAAACGTGAAAGAAGCCTTGGGAGAAACTTCTTTCTGATGTCTGAGTTCATCTGAGAGACGTATAACTTCGACTCCAGGAAGCACATTGCAAACACTCTTTTCATGGACTCTGGAAAGTGATATTTGGGAGCCCATTGGGGCCCATGGTGAAAAAGGAAATATCCTGACATAATAACTAGAGAGAAGCTTTCTGTGAGATTCCTTTCTGATGGTCGGCTTCATCACACAGTGTTCCACCCTTCCCTTCTTGGAACAGTTTGCTAACACTGTTGTCGTGGATTCTGCAAAGGTATATTTGGGAGCTCATAGAGGGCTATGGTGAAAAAGGAAATACCCTCACATAATAACTAAAGAGAAGCTTTCTGAGAAACTGCATTGCTATGTGTGAATTCAACTCACAGAGTTACACGTTTCTCTTCAGTGATCAGTTTGTTAACACAGTTTTCTGGAAATCTGCAATTAGATACTTCATAGCGCAATGAACCTTACGGTGACAAAGGAAATATCCACAGATGAAAACTAGAAAGAAGCTTTCATAGAAACTTCTTGGTGATGTGTGTATTCATCTCTCAGAGTTACACTTATGTTTCATGGAGCTGTCCATTAACACTGTCTTTGAGGAATCTGAGAACGGCTTCTTTGGTTCGCATTGAGGCCTACGCTGATAAAGGAAATTTCATCCGTTCAAAACGTGAAAGAAGCTTTCTGAGAAACTTCTTTCTGATCTGTGAGTTCATCTCACATACTTATAACTTAGACTTCAGGAAGCAGTTTGCTAACACTCTTTTCGTGGAATCTGAAAAGTGATATTCGGGAGCCCATAGGGGACCATGGTGAAAAAGGAAATATCCTCACATAATAACTAGAGAGAAGCTTTCTGAGAGATTCCTTTCGGATGTGTGGCTTCATCACAGAGAGTTCCACACCTTCCTTCTCGGAACAGTTTGCTAACCCTGTTGTCGTGGATTCTGCAACGGTATATTTGGGAGCTTATTGAGGGCTATGGTGAAAAAGGAAATAACCTCACATAATAACTAAAGAGAAGCTTTCAGAGAAACTGCATTGCCATGTGTGAATGCAACTCACAAAGTTACTCGTTTCTCCTCAGTGATCAGTTCGTTAGCACAGTTTTATGGAAATCTGCAATTAGATACTTCATAGCGCAATGAACCTTACAGTGAAAAAGGAAATATCCACAGATGAAAACTAGAAAGAAGCATAATTAGAAACTTCTTGGTGATGTGTGAATTCATCTCACAGAGTTACACTTATGTTTCGTGGAGGAGTCCATGAACACTGTCTTTGAGGAATCTGAGAACGGCTTCTTTGGATCGCATTGAGGCCTAGGCTGACAAAGGAAATTTCATGCGATCAAAACGTGAAAGAAGCTTTCTGAGAAACTTCTTTCTGATCTGTGAGTTCATCTCACAGACTTATAACTTAGATTTCAGGAAGCAGTTTGTAACACTCTTTTCGTGGAATCTGTAAAGTGATATTTGGGAGCCCATAGGGGCCCATTGTGAAAAAGGAAATATCCTCACATAATAACTAAAGAGAAGCTTTCTGAGAAACTGCATTGCCATGTGTGAATGCAACTCACAGAGTTAAACGTTTCTATTCAGTGATCAGTTTGTTAACACAGTTTTCTGCAAATCTGCAGTTAGATACTTCATAGCGCAATGAACCTTACGGTGACAAAGGAAATATCCACAGATGAAAACTTAAAAGAAGCTTTCTTAGAAACTTCTTGGTGATGTGTGAATTCATCTCAAAGAGTTACACTTAGGTTTCTTGTAGCAGTCCATTAACACTTTCTTTGAGGAATCTGAGAACGGCTTCTTTGGATCGCATTGAGGCCTACGCTGATAAAGGAAATTTCATCCATTCAAAACGTGAAAGAAGCTTTCTGGGAAACTTCTTTCTGACCTGTGAGTTCATCTCACAGACGTATAACTTACACTTCAGGAAGCAGTTTGCTAACACTCTTTTCGGGGAATCTGTAAAGTGATGTTTGGAAGCCCATAGGGCCCATGGTGAATAAGGAAATATCCTCACACAATAACTAGAGAGAGGCTTTCTGAGAGATTCCTTTCTGATGTGTGGCTTTATCACACAGAGTTCCACCCTTCCCTTTTAGGAACAGTTTGCTAACACTGCTGTCGTGGATTCCGCAAAGGTATATTTGGGAGCTTATTGAGGGCTATGGTGAAAAAGGAAATATCCTCACATAATATCAAAAGAGAAGCTTTCTGAGAAACTGCATTGCCATGTTTGAATGCAACTCACAAAGTTACTCGTTTCTCCTCAGTGATCAGTTCTTTAACACAGTTTTCTGGAAATCTGCAATTAGATACTTCATAGCGCAATGAACCTTACGGTGAAAAAGGAAATATCCACACATGAAAACTAGAAAGAAGCTTTCTTAGAAACTTCTTGGTGATGTGTGAATTCATCTCAGAGAGTTGCACTTATGTTTCGTGGAGTAGTCCATGAACACTGTATTTGAGAAATCTGAGAACGGCTTCTTTGGATCGCATTGAGGCCTAGGCTGACAAAGGAAATTTCATGCGTTCAAAACGTGAAAGAAGCTTTCTGAGAAACTCCTTTCTGATCTGTGAGTTCATCTCACAGACTTATAACTTAGATTTCAGGAAGCAGTTTGCTAACACTCTTTTCGTGGAATCTATAAAGCGATATTTGGGAGCCCTTAGGGGCCCATGGTGAAAAAGAAAATATCCTCACAAAATAAGTAGAGAGAAGCTTTCTGACAGATTCCTTTCTGATATGTGGCTTCGTCACACAGAGTTCCACCCTTCCCTTCTTGGAACAGTTCGCTAACCCTGTTGTCGTGGATTCTGCAAAAGTATATTTGGGAGCTCATTGAGAGCTACGGTGAAAAAGGAAATATACTCACATAATAACTAAAGAGAAGCTTTCTGAGAAACTGCATTGCCATGTGTGTATGCAACGCACAGAGTTAAACGTTTCTCTTCAGTGATCAGTTTGTTAACACAGTTTTCTTTAAATCTGCAATTAGATACTTCATAGCGCAATGAACCTTACTTTGAAAAAGGACATATCCACAGATGAAAACTAGAAACAAGCTTTCTTAGACACTTCTTGGTGATGTGTGAATTCATCTCACAGAGTTACACTTATGTTTCGTGGAGCAGTCCATAAACACTGTCTTTGAGGAATCTGAGAACGGCTTCTTTGGATCGCATTGAGGCCTACGCTGATAAAGGAAATTTCATGCGTTCAAAGCGTGAAAGAAGCTTTCTGAGAAACTTCTTTCTGATCTGTGAGTTCATCTCACAGTCTTATAACTTAGATTTCAGGAAGTAGTTTGCTAACACTCATTTCGTGGAATCTGTAAAGTAATATTTGGGAGCTCTTGGGGGCCCATAGTGAAAAAGGAAATATTCTCACATAATAATTAAAGAGAAGCTTTCTGAGAAACTGCATTGCCATGTGTGAATGCAACTCACAGAGTTACACGTTTCTCCTCAGTGATCAGTTTGTTAACACAGTTTTCTGGAAATCTGCCATTAGATACTTCATAGCGCAATGAACCTTACGGTGACAAAGGAAATATCCACAGATGAAAACTAGAAAGAAGCTTTCTTAGAAACTTCTTGGTAATGTGTGAATTCATCTCACAGAGTTACACTTATGTTTCTTGGAGTAGTCCATTAACACTCTCATTGAGGAATCTGAGAACGGCTTCATTGGATCGCATTGAGGCCTACGCTGATAAAGGAAATATCATCCGTTCAAAACGTGAAAGAAGCTTTCTGAGAAACATCTTTCTGATCTGTTAGTTCATCTCACAGACTTATAACTTAGACTTCAGGAAGCAGTTTGCTAACACTCTTTTCGTGGAATCTGTAAAGTGATATTTGGGAGCCCATAGGGGCCCATGGTGAAAAAGGAAATATCCTCACATAATAACTAGAGAGAAGCTTTGTGAGAGATTACTTTCTGATGTGTGGCTTCATCACACAGAGTTCCACCCTTCCCTTCTTGGAAGAGTTCGCTAACACTGTTGTCGTGGATTCTGCAAAGGTATATTTGGGATCTTATTGAGGGCTATGGTGAAAAAGGAAATAACCTCACATAAAAACTAAAGAGAATCTTTCTGAGAAACTGCATTGCCATGTGTGAATGCAACTCACAGAGTTACACGTTTCTCCTCAGTGACCAGTTTGTTAACACAGTTCTCTGGAAATCTGCAATTAGATACTTCATAGCGCAATGGACCTTACGGTGAAAAAGGAAATATCCACAGATGAAAAATAGAAAGAAGCTATCTTAGAAACTTCTTGGTGATGTGTGAATTCATCTCATAGAGTTACACTTATGTTTCGTGGAACAGTCCATTAACACTGTCTTTGAGGAATCTGAGAATGGCTACTATGGATCGCATTGAGGCCTAAGCTGATAAAGGAAATTTCATCCGTTCAAAACGTGAAAGCAGCTTTCTGAGAAACGTCTTTCTGATCTGTGAGTTCATCTCACAGACTTATAACTCAGACTTCAGGAAGCAGTTTGCTAACACTATTTTCGTGGAATCTGTAAAGTGATATTTGGGAGACCAAGGGTTCCCATGGTGAAAAAGGAAATATCCTCACATAATAACTAGAGAGAAGCTTTCTGAGAGATTCCTTTCTGATGTGTGGCTTCATCACACAGAGTTCCACCCTTCCCTTCATGGAACAATTTGCTAAAGCTGTTGTCGTGGATTCTGCAAAGGTATATTTGGGAGCTCCTTGAGGGCTAAGGTGAAAAAGGAAATATCCTCAGATCAAAACTGGAAAGAAGCCTTCTGAGAAACTGCATTGCCATGAGTGAATGCAACTCACAGAGTTACACGTTTCTCTTCAGTGATCACTTTGCTAACTAAGTTTTCTGGAAATCTGCAATGGGATACTTCTTAACGTAACGAAGCTTACGGTGACAAAGGAAGTATCCTCAGATGAATCTAGAAAGAAGCTTTCTTAGAAACTTCTTGGTGATGTGTGAATTCATCTCTCAGAGTTACACTTATGTTTCGTGGAGCAGTCCATTAACACTGTCCTTGAGTAACCTGAGAAGGGCTTCCTTGGATCGCATTGAGGCCTACGCTGATAAAGGAAATTTCATCCGTTCAAAACGTGAATGAAGCTTTCTGAGAAACTTCTTCCTGATCTGTGAGTTCATCTCACAGACTTATAACTTCGACTTCAGGAAGCAGTTTGCTAACACTTTTTTCGTGGATTCTGGAAAGTGATATTTGGGAGCCCTTAGGCGCCCATGGTGAAAAAGGAAATATCCTCACAGAATAAATAGAGAGAAGCTTTCTGAGAAATTGCTTCCTGATGTGTGACTTCATGACACAGAGTTCCACCCTTCCCTTCTAGGAACAGTTTCCTGTCACTGTTGTCGTGGATACTGCAAAGGTATATTTGGGAGCTCATTGAGGGCTATGGTGATAAAGGAAATATCCTTACATAATAAAGAAAGAGAAGCTTTCTGAGAAACTTCTTTCTGATCTGTGAGTACATCACACAGACGTATATCTCAGACTTCAGGAAGCAGTTTGTGAACACTCTTTTCGTGTATTCTGGAAAGTGATATTTGGGAGCCCATAGGGGCCCATGGTGAAACAGGAAATATCCTCACATTATAACTAGAGAGAGGTTTCTGAGAGATTGCTTTTTGATGTGTGACTTCATCACACCGAGTTCCACCATTTCCTTCTTGGAACAGTTTCCTAACTCTGTTGTCGTGGATTCTGCAAAGGTATATTTGGGGGCTCATTGAGGGCTATGGTGAAAAAGGAAATATCCTCAGATCAAAACTGGAAAGAAGCCTTCTGAGAAACTGCATTGCCATGTGTGAATGCAACTCACAGAGTTACATGTTTCTCTTCAGTGATCAGTTGGTTAACACAGTTTTCTGGAAATCTGCAATTAGATACTTCATAGCGCAATGAACCTTACGTTGACAAAGGAAATATTCACAGATGAATACTAGAAAGAAGCTTTTTTAGAAACTTCTTGTTGATGTTGAATTCATCTCACAGAGTTACACTTATGTTTCTTGGAACAGTCCGTTAACACTGTCTTTGAGGAACCTGAGAAGGGTTTCCTTTGATCGCATTGAGGCATACGATGATAAAGGTAATTTCATCCCATCAAAACGTGAAAGAAGTTTTCTGAAAAACTACTTTCTGATCAGTGAGTTCATCTCACAGACGTTTAAGTTAGACTTCAGGAAGCAGTTTGCGAACACTCTTTTCGTGGATTCTGGAAAGTGATAATTGGGAGCCCATAGGGGCCCATGGTGAAAAAGAAAATAACCTCACATAATAATTAGAGAGAAGCTTTCTGAGATACTGCTTTCTCATGTGTGACTTCATCACACATAGTTCCACATTTCTCTTCTTGGAACAGTTTACTAACACTGTTGTCGTGGATTCTGCAAAGGTATATTTGGGAGCACATTGAGGGCTATGGTGAAAAAGGAAATATCCTCAGATCAAAACTGGAAAGAAGCCTTCTGTGAAACTGCATTGCCATGAGTTAATGCAACTCACAGAGTTACACGTCTCTCTTCAGTGATCAGTTTGCTAACTAAGTTTTCTGGAAATCTGCAATGGGATACTTCTTAGCGCAATGAAGCTTATGGTGACAAAGGAAATATCCTCAGATGAAAGCTAGAAAGAAGCTTTCTTAGAAATTTATTGGTGATGTGTGAATTCATCTCACAGAGTTACACTTATGTTTCGTGGAGCAGTCCTTTAACACTGTTTTTGAGGAACCTGAGAAGGGCTTCCTTGGATCGCATTGAGGCCTACGCTGATAAACGAATTTTCATCCGTTCAAAACGTGAAAGAAGCTTCTGAGAAACTTCATTCTGGTGTCTGAGTTCATCTCACAGAAGTATAACTTAGACTTCAGGAAGCAGTCTGCGAACACTCTTTTCGTGGATTCTGGAAAGTGATATTTGGGAGCCCATAGGGGCCCATGGTGAAAAAGGAAATATCCTCACATAATAACTAGAGAGAAGCTTTCTGCGAGATTGCTTTCTGATGTGTGACTTCATCACACAGAGTTCCACCCTTCCCTTCTTGGAACAGATTGCTAACACTGTTGTCGTGGATTCTGCAAAGGTATATTTGGGATCTCATTGAGGGCTATGGTGAAAAAGGAAATATCCTCAGATCAAAACTGGAAAGAAGCCTTCTGAGAAACTGCATTGCCAAGAGTGAATGCAACTCACAGAGTTACACGTTACTCTTCAGCGATCAGTTAGCTAACTAAGTTTTCTGGAGATCTGCAATGGAATACCTCTTAGCGCAATGAAGCTTACGGTGACAAAGGAAATATCCTCAGATGAAAACTAGAAAGAAGCTTTCTTAGAAACTTCTTGGTGATGTGTGAATTCATCTCACAGAGTTACACTTCTGTTTCGTGGAGCATTCCATTAACACTATCTTTGAGGGGGCTGAGAATGGCTTCCTTGGATTTCATTGAGGTCTACGCTGGTAAAGGAAATATCATCTGTTCAAAACGTGAAAGAAGCCTTGGGAGAAACTTCTTTCTGATCTCTGAGTTCATCTGAGAGACGTATAACTTCGACTCCAGGAAGCACATTGCAAACACTCTTTTCATGGACTCTGGAAAGTGATATTTGGGAGCCCATTGGGGAACATGGTGAAAAAGGAAATATACTGACATAATAACTAGAGAGAAGCTTTCTGTGAGATTCCTTTCTGATGGTCGGCTTCATCACACAGTGTTCCACCCTTCCCTTCTTGGAACAGTTTGCTAACACTGTTGTCGTGGATTCTGCAAAGGTATATTTGGGAGCTCATAGAGGGCTATGGTGAAAAAGGAAATACCCTCACATAATAACTAAAGAGAAGCTTTCTGAGAAACTGCATTGCTATGTGTGAATTCAACTCACAGAGTTACACGTTTCTCTTCAGTGATCAGTTTGTTAACACAGTTTTCTGGAAATCTGCAATTAGATACTTCATAGCGCAATGAACCTTACGGTGACAAAGGAAATATCCACAGATGAAAACTAGAAAGAAGCTTTCGTAGAAACTTCTTGGTGATGTGTGTATTCATCTCTCAGAGTTACACTTATGTTTCGTGGAGCAGTCCATTAACACTGTCTTTGAGGAATCTGAGAACGGCTTCTTTGGTTCGCATTGAGGCCTACGCTGATAAACGAATTTTCCTCCGTTCAAAACGTGAAAGAAGCCTTCTGAGAAACTTCTTTCTGATCTGTGAGTTTATCTCACAGACTTATACTTTATACTTCAGGAAGCAGTTTGCGAACACTATTTTCGTGGATTCTGTAAAGTGATATTTGGGAGCCCATAGGGGCCCATGGGGAAAAAGGAAATATCCTCACAGAATAACTAGAGAGAAGCGTCCTGAGAGATTGCTTTCTGTTGTGTGACTTCATCACACAGAGTTCCACCCTTCCCGTCTTGGAACAGTTTGCTAACACTGTTGTCGTGGATTCTGCAAAGGTATATTTGGGAGGTGATAGAGGGCTATGGTGAAAAGGAAATATCCTCAGATCAAAACTGGAAAGAAGCCTTCTGAGAAACTGCATTGCCATGAGTGAATGCAACTCGCAGAGTTACACATTTCTCTTCAGTGATCAGTTTGCTAACTAAGTTATCTGGAAATCTGCAATGAGATACCTCTTAGCGCAATGAAGCTTATGGTGACAAAGGAAATATCCTCAGATGAAAACTAGAAAGAAGCTTTCTTAGAAACTTCTTGGTGATGTGTGAATTCATCTCACAGAGTTACACTTATGTTTCGTGGAGCAGTCCATTAACAATATCTTTGAGGAACCTGAGAAGGGCTTCCTTGGATCGCATTGACGCCTACGCTGATAAAAGAAATATCATCTGTTCAAAACGTGAAAGAAGCCTTGGGAGAAACTTCTTTCTGATGTCTGAGTTCATCTGAGAGACGTATAACTTCGACTCCAGGAAGCACATTGCAAACACTCTTTTCATGGACTCTGGAAAGTGATATTTGGGAGCCCATTGGGGCCCATGGTGAAAAAGGAAATATCCTGACATAATAACTAGAGAGAAGCTTTCTGTGAGATTCCTTTCTGATGGTCGGCTTCATCACACAGTGTTCCACCCTTCCCTTCTTGGAACAGTTTGCTAACACTGTTGTCGTGGATTCTGCAAAGGTATATTTGGGAGCTCATAGAGGGCTATGGTGAAAAAGGAAATACCCTCACATAATAACTAAAGAGAAGCTTTCTGAGAAACTGCATTGCTATGTGTGAATTCAACTCACAGAGTTACACGTTTCTCTTCAGTGATCAGTTTGTTAACACAGTTTTCTGGAAATCTGCAATTAGATACTTCATAGCGCAATGAACCTTACGGTGACAAAGGAAATATCCACAGATGAAAACTAGAAAGAAGCTTTCATAGAAACTTCTTGGTGATGTGTGTATTCATCTCTCAGAGTTACACTTATGTTTCATGGAGCTGTCCATTAACACTGTCTTTGAGGAATCTGAGAACGGCTTCTTTGGTTCGCATTGAGGCCTACGCTGATAAAGGAAATTTCATCCGTTCAAAACGTGAAAGAAGCTTTCTGAGAAACTTCTTTCTGATCTGTGAGTTCATCTCACATACTTATAACTTAGACTTCAGGAAGCAGTTTGCTAACACTCTTTTCGTGGAATCTGAAAAGTGATATTCGGGAGCCCATAGGGGACCATGGTGAAAAAGGAAATATCCTCACATAATAACTAGAGAGAAGCTTTCTGAGAGATTCCTTTCGGATGTGTGGCTTCATCACAGAGAGTTCCACACCTTCCTTCTCGGA
The DNA here is from genome assembly GCF_007565055.1 of Rhinopithecus roxellana. Classification (NCBI taxonomy): domain Eukaryota; kingdom Metazoa; phylum Chordata; class Mammalia; order Primates; family Cercopithecidae; genus Rhinopithecus; species Rhinopithecus roxellana. The sequence goes on from NW_022143815.1 coordinate 16,759, forward strand.
ACAGTTTGCTAACCCTGTTGTCGTGGATTCTGCAACGGTATATTTGGGAGCTTATTGAGGGCTATGGTGAAAAAGGAAATAACCTCACATAATAACTAAAGAGAAGCTTTCAGAGAAACTGCATTGCCATGTGTGAATGCAACTCACAAAGTTACTCGTTTCTCCTCAGTGATCAGTTCGTTAGCACAGTTTTATGGAAATCTGCAATTAGATACTTCATAGCGCAATGAACCTTACAGTGAAAAAGGAAATATCCACAGATGAAAACTAGAAAGAAGCATAATTAGAAACTTCTTGGTGATGTGTGAATTCATCTCACAGAGTTACACTTATGTTTCGTGGAGGAGTCCATGAACACTGTCTTTGAGGAATCTGAGAACGGCTTCTTTGGATCGCATTGAGGCCTAGGCTGACAAAGGAAATTTCATGCGATCAAAACGTGAAAGAAGCTTTCTGAGAAACTTCTTTCTGATCTGTGAGTTCATCTCACAGACTTATAACTTAGATTTCAGGAAGCAGTTTGTAACACTCTTTTCGTGGAATCTGTAAAGTGATATTTGGGAGCCCATAGGGGCCCATTGTGAAAAAGGAAATATCCTCACATAATAACTAAAGAGAAGCTTTCTGAGAAACTGCATTGCCATGTGTGAATGCAACTCACAGAGTTAAACGTTTCTATTCAGTGATCAGTTTGTTAACACAGTTTTCTGCAAATCTGCAGTTAGATACTTCATAGCGCAATGAACCTTACGGTGACAAAGGAAATATCCACAGATGAAAACTTAAAAGAAGCTTTCTTAGAAACTTCTTGGTGATGTGTGAATTCATCTCAAAGAGTTACACTTAGGTTTCTTGTAGCAGTCCATTAACACTTTCTTTGAGGAATCTGAGAACGGCTTCTTTGGATCGCATTGAGGCCTACGCTGATAAAGGAAATTTCATCCATTCAAAACGTGAAAGAAGCTTTCTGGGAAACTTCTTTCTGACCTGTGAGTTCATCTCACAGACGTATAACTTACACTTCAGGAAGCAGTTTGCTAACACTCTTTTCGGGGAATCTGTAAAGTGATGTTTGGAAGCCCATAGGGCCCATGGTGAATAAGGAAATATCCTCACATCAATAACTAGAGAGAGGCTTTCTGAGAGATTCCTTTCTGATGTGTGGCTTATCACACAGAGTTCCACCCTTCCCTTTTAGGAACAGTTTGCTAACACTGCTGTCGTGGATTCCGCAAAGGTATATTTGGGAGCTTATTGAGGGCTATGGTGAAAAAGGAAATATCCTCACATAATATCAAAAGAGAAGCTTTCTGAGAAACTGCATTGCCATGTTTGAATGCAACTCACAAAGTTACTCGTTTCTCCTCAGTGATCAGTTCTTTAACACAGTTTTCTGGAAATCTGCAATTAGATACTTCATAGCGCAATGAACCTTACGGTGAAAAAGGAAATATCCACACATGAAAACTAGAAAGAAGCTTTCTTAGAAACTTCTTGGTGATGTGTGAATTCATCTCAGAGAGTTGCACTTATGTTTCGTGGAGTAGTCCATGAACACTGTATTGAGAAATCTGAGAACGGCTTCTTTGGATCGCATTGAGGCCTAGGCTGACAAAGGAAATTTCATGCGTTCAAAACGTGAAAGAAGCTTTCTGAGAAACTCCTTTCTGATCTGTGAGTTCATCTCACAGACTTATAACTTAGATTTCAGGAAGCAGTTTGCTAACACTCTTTTCGTGGAATCTATAAAGCGATATTTGGGAGCCCTTAGGGGCCCATGGTGAAAAGAAAATATCCTCACAAATAAGTAGAGAGAAGCTTTCTGACAGATTCCTTTCTGATATGTGGCTTCGTCACACAGAGTTCCACCCTTCCCTTCTTGGAACAGTTCGCTAACCCTGTTGTCGTGGATTCTGCAAAAGTATATTTGGGAGCTCATTGAGAGCTACGGTGAAAAGGAAATATACTCACATAATAACTAAAGAGAAGCTTTCTGAGAAACTGCATTGCCATGTGTGTATGCAACGCACAGAGTTAAACGTTTCTCTTCAGTGATCAGTTTGTTAACACAGTTTTCTTTAAATCTGCAATTAGATACTTCATAGCGCAATGAACCTTACTTTGAAAAAGGACATATCCACAGATGAAAACTAGAAACAAGCTTTCTTAGACACTTCTTGGTGATGTGTGAATTCATCTCACAGAGTTACACTTATGTTTCGTGGAGCAGTCCATAAACACTGTCTTTGAGGAATCTGAGAACGGCTTCTTTGGATCGCATTGAGGCCTACGCTGATAAAGGAAATTTCATGCGTTCAAAGCGTGAAAGAAGCTTTCTGAGAAACTTCTTTCTGATCTGTGAGTTCATCTCACAGTCTTATAACTTAGATTTCAGGAAGTAGTTTGCTAACACTCATTTCGTGGAATCTGTAAAGTAATATTTGGGAGCTCTTGGGGGCCCATAGTGAAAAAAGGAAATATTCTCACATAATAATTAAAGAGAAGCTTTCTGAGAAACTGCATTGCCATGTGTGAATGCAACTCACAGAGTTACACGTTTCTCCTCAGTGATCAGTTTGTTAACACAGTTTTCTGGAAATCTGCCATTAGATACTTCATAGCGCAATGAACCTTACGGTGACAAAGGAAATATCCACAGATGAAAACTAGAAAGAAGCTTTCTTAGAACTTCTTGGTAATGTGTGAATTCATCTCAGAGTTACACTTATGTTTCTTGGAGTAGTCCATTAACACTCTCATTGAGGAATCTGAGAACGGCTTTCATTGGATCGCATTGAGGCCTACGCTGATAAAGGAAATATCATCCGTTCAAAACGTGAAAGAAGCTTTCTGAGAAACATCTTTCTGATCTGTTAGTTCATCTCACAGACTTATAACTTAGACTTCAGGAAGCAGTTTGCTAACACTCTTTTCGTGGAATCTGTAAAGTGATATTTGGGAGCCCATAGGGGCCCATGGTGAAAAAGGAAATATCCTCACATAATAACTAGAGAGAAGCTTTGTGAGAGATTACTTTCTATGTGTGGCTTATCACACGAGTTCCACCCTTCCCTTCTTGGAACAGTTCGCTAACACTGTTGTCGTGGATTCTGCAAAGGTATATTTGGGAGCTTATTGAGGGCTATGGTGAAAAAGGAAATAATCCCTCACATAATAACTAAAGAGAAGCTTTCTGAGAAACTGCAATGGCCATGTGTGAATGCAACTCACAGAGTTACACGTTTTCTTCCTCAGTGACCAGTTTGTTAACACAGTTTTCTGGAAATCTGCAATTAGATACTTCATAGCGCAATGACCTTACGGTGAAAAAGGAAATATCCACAGATGAAAATAGAAAGAAGCTATCTTAGAAACTTCTTGGTGATGTGTGAATTCATCTCATAGAGTTACACTTATGTTTCGTGGAACAGTCCATTAACACTGTCTTTGAGGAATCTGAGAATGGCTACTATGGATCGCATTGAGGCCTAAGCTGATAAAGGAAATTTCATCCGTTCAAAACGTGAAAGCAGCTTTCTGGAAACGT
>NW_022143816.1:0-7266 GCF_007565055.1 Rhinopithecus roxellana
GAAACTGCATTGCCAAGTGTGAATGCAACTCACAGAGTACACGTTCTCTTCAGTGATCAGTTTGTTAGCACAGTTTTCTGGAAATCTGCAATTAGATACTTCAAGCGCAATGAACATTACAGTGACAAAGGAAATATCCACAGATGAAACTAGAAAGAAGCTTTCCTTAGAAACTTCTTGGTGATGTGGTGATTCATCTCAACAGATGTACACTTATGTTTCGTGGAGCAGTCCATTAACACTGTCTTTGAGGAATCTGAGAAGGGCCTTCTTTGGATCACATTGAGGCCTACGCTGATAAGGAAATTTCATCCGTTTCAAAACGTGAAAGAAGTTTTCTGAGAAACTTCTTTCTGATCTGTGAGTTCATCTCACAGAGTTACAACCTCTGCCTCAAGAAGCAGTTTGCTAACACTCTTTTCGTGGAATCTGCAAAGTGATATTTGGGAGCCTATTGGGGCCCATGGTGATAAAGGAAATATCCTCACATAATAACTAAAGAGAAGCTTTCTGAGAAACTGCATTGCCAAGTGTGAATGCAACTCACAGAGTTACACGTTTCTCTTCAGTGATCAGTTTGTTAGCACAGTTTTCTGGAAATCTGCAATTAGATACTTCATAGCGCAATGAACATTACAGTGACAAAGGAAATATCCACAGATGAAAACTAGAAAGAAGCTTTCTTAGAAACTTCTTGGTGATGTGTGAATTCATCTCACAGAGTTACACTTATGTTTCGTGGAGCAGTCCATTAACACTGTCTTTGAGGAATCTGAGAAGGGCTTCTTTGGATCACATTGAGGCCTACGCTGATAAAGGAAATTTCATCCGTTCAAAACGTGAAAGAAGCTTTCTGAGAAACTTCTTTCTGATCTGTGAGTTCATCTCACAGAGTTACAACCTCTGCCTCAAGAAGCAGTTTGCTAACACTCTTTTCGTGGAATCTGCAAAGTGATATTTGGGAGCCTATTGGGGCCCATGGTGATAAAGGAAATATCCTCACATAATAACTAAAGAGAAGCTTTCTGAGAAACTGCATTGCCAAGTGTGAATGCAACTCACAGAGTTACACGTTTCTCTTCAGTGATCAGTTTGTTAGCACAGTTTTCTGGAAATCTGCAATTAGATACTTCATAGCGCAATGAACATTACAGTGACAAAGGAAATATCCACAGATGAAAACTAGAAAGAAGCTTTCTTAGAAACTTCTTGGTGATGTGTGAATTCATCTCACAGAGTTACACTTATGTTTCGTGGAGCAGTCCATTAACACTGTCTTTGAGGAATCTGAGAAGGGCTTCTTTGGATCACATTGAGGCCTACGCTGATAAAGGAAATTTCATCCGTTCAAAACGTGAAAGAAGCTTTCTGAGAAACTTCTTTCTGATCTGTGAGTTCATCTCACAGAGTTACAACCTCTGCCTCAAGAAGCAGTTTGCTAACACTCTTTTCGTGGAATCTGCAAAGTGATATTTGGGAGCCTATTGGGGCCCATGGTGATAAAGGAAATATCCTCACATAATAACTAAAGAGAAGCTTTCTGAGAAACTGCATTGCCAGTGTGAATGCAACTCACAGAGTTACACGTTTCTCTTCAGTGATCAGTTTGTTAGCACAGTTTTCTGGAAATCTGCAATTAGATACTTCATAGCGCAATGAACATTACAGTGACAAAGGAAATATCCACAGATGAAAACTAGAAAGAAGCTTTCTTAGAAACTTCTTGGTGATGTGTGAATTCATCTCACAGAGTTACACTTATGTTTCGTGGAGCAGTCCATTAACACTGTCTTTGAGGAATCTGAGAAGGGCTTCTTTGGATCACATTGAGGCCTACGCTGATAAAGGAAATTTCATCCGTTCAAAACGTGAAAGAAGCTTTCTGAGAAACTTCTTTCTGATCTGTGAGTTCATCTCACAGAGTTACAACCTCTGCCTCAAGAAGCAGTTTGCTAACACTCTTTTCGTGGAATCTGCAAAGTGATATTTGGGAGCCTATTGGGGCCCATGGTGATAAAGGAAATATCCTCACATAATAACTAAAGAGAAGCTTTCTGAGAAACTGCATTGCCAAGTGTGAATGCAACTCACAGAGTTACACGTTTCTCTTCAGTGATCAGTTTGTTAGCACAGTTTTCTGGAAATCTGCAATTAGATACTTCATAGCGCAATGAACATTACAGTGACAAAGGAAATATCCACAGATGAAAACTAGAAAGAAGCTTTCTTAGAAACTTCTTGGTGATGTGTGAATTCATCTCACAGAGTTACACTTATGTTTCGTGGAGCAGTCCATTAACACTGTCTTTGAGGAATCTGAGAAGGGCTTCTTTGGATCACATTGAGGCCTACGCTGATAAAGGAAATTTCATCCGTTCAAAACGTGAAAGAAGCTTTCTGAGAAACTTCTTTCTGATCTGTGAGTTCATCTCACAGAGTTACAACCTCTGCCTCAAGAAGCAGTTTGCTAACACTCTTTTCGTGGAATCTGCAAAGTGATATTTGGGAGCCTATTGGGGCCCATGGTGATAAAGGAAATATCCTCACATAATAACTAAAGAGAAGCTTTCTGAGAAACTGCATTGCCAAGTGTGAATGCAACTCACAGAGTTACACGTTTCTCTTCAGTGATCAGTTTGTTAGCACAGTTTTCTGGAAATCTGCAATTAGATACTTCATAGCGCAATGAACATTACAGTGACAAAGGAAATATCCACAGATGAAAACTAGAAAGAAGCTTTCTTAGAAACTTCTTGGTGATGTGTGAATTCATCTCACAGAGTTACACTTATGTTTCGTGGAGCAGTCCATTAACACTGTCTTTGAGGAATCTGAGAAGGGCTTCTTTGGATCACATTGAGGCCTACGCTGATAAAGGAAATTTCATCCGTTCAAAACGTGAAAGAAGCTTTCTGAGAAACTTCTTTCTGATCTGTGAGTTCATCTCACAGAGTTACAACCTCTGCCTCAAGAAGCAGTTTGCTAACACTCTTTTCGTGGAATCTGCAAAGTGATATTTGGGAGCCTATTGGGGCCCATGGTGATAAAGGAAATATCCTCACATAATAACTAAAGAGAAGCTTTCTGAGAAACTGCATTGCCAAGTGTGAATGCAACTCACAGAGTTACACGTTTCTCTTCAGTGATCAGTTTGTTAGCACAGTTTTCTGGAAATCTGCAATTAGATACTTCATAGCGCAATGAACATTACAGTGACAAAGGAAATATCCACAGATGAAAACTAGAAAGAAGCTTTCTTAGAAACTTCTTGGTGATGTGTGAATTCATCTCACAGAGTTACACTTATGTTTCGTGGAGCAGTCCATTAACACTGTCTTTGAGGAATCTGAGAAGGGCTTCTTTGGATCACATTGAGGCCTACGCTGATAAAGGAAATTTCATCCGTTCAAAACGTGAAAGAAGCTTTCTGAGAAACTTCTTTCTGATCTGTGAGTTCATCTCACAGAGTTACAACCTCTGCCTCAAGAAGCAGTTTGCTAACACTCTTTTCGTGGAATCTGCAAAGTGATATTTGGGAGCCTATTGGGGCCCATGGTGATAAAGGAAATATCCTCACATAATAACTAAAGAGAAGCTTTCTGAGAAACTGCATTGCCATGTGTGAATGCAACTCACAGAGTTACACGTTTCTCTTCAGTGATCAGTTTGTTAGCACAGTTTTCTGGAAATCTGCAATTAGATACTTCATAGCGCAATGAACATTACAGTGACAAAGGAAATATCCACAGATGAAAACTAGAAAGAAGCTTTCTTAGAAACTTCTTGGTGATGTGTGAATTCATCTCACAGAGTTACACTTATGTTTCGTGGAGCAGTCCATTAACACTGTCTTTGAGGAATCTGAGAAGGGCTTCTTTGGATCACATTGAGGCCTACGCTGATAAAGGAAATTTCATCCGTTCAAAACGTGAAAGAAGCTTTCTGAGAAACTTCTTTCTGATCTGTGAGTTCATCTCACAGAGTTACAACCTCTGCCTCAAGAAGCAGTTTGCTAACACTCTTTTCGTGGAATCTGCAAAGTGATATTTGGGAGCCTATTGGGGCCCATGGTGATAAAGGAAATATCCTCACATAATAACTAAAGAGAAGCTTTCTGAGAAACTGCATTGCCAAGTGTGAATGCAACTCACAGAGTTACACGTTTCTCTTCAGTGATCAGTTTGTTAGCACAGTTTTCTGGAAATCTGCAATTAGATACTTCATAGCGCAATGAACATTACAGTGACAAAGGAAATATCCACAGATGAAAACTAGAAAGAAGCTTTCTTAGAAACTTCTTGGTGATGTGTGAATTCATCTCACAGAGTTACACTTATGTTTCGTGGAGCAGTCCATTAACACTGTCTTTGAGGAATCTGAGAAGGGCTTCTTTGGATCACATTGAGGCCTACGCTGATAAAGGAAATTTCATCCGTTCAAAACGTGAAAGAAGCTTTCTGAGAAACTTCTTTCTGATCTGTGAGTTCATCTCACAGAGTTACAACCTCTGCCTCAAGAAGCAGTTTGCTAACACTCTTTTCGTGGAATCTGCAAAGTGATATTTGGGAGCCTATTGGGGCCCATGGTGATAAAGGAAATATCCTCACATAATAACTAAAGAGAAGCTTTCTGAGAAACTGCATTGCCATGTGTGAATGCAACTCACAGAGTTACACGTTTCTCTTCAGTGATCAGTTTGTTAGCACAGTTTTCTGGAAATCTGCAATTAGATACTTCATAGCGCAATGAACATTACAGTGACAAAGGAAATATCCACAGATGAAAACTAGAAAGAAGCTTTCTTAGAAACTTCTTGGTGATGTGTGAATTCATCTCACAGAGTTACACTTATGTTTCGTGGAGCAGTCCATTAACACTGTCTTTGAGGAATCTGAGAAGGGCTTCTTTGGATCACATTGAGGCCTACGCTGATAAAGGAAATTTCATCCGTTCAAAACGTGAAAGAAGCTTTCTGAGAAACTTCTTTCTGATCTGTGAGTTCATCTCACAGAGTTACAACCTCTGCCTCAAGAAGCAGTTTGCTAACACTCTTTTCGTGGAATCTGCAAAGTGATATTTGGGAGCCTATTGGGGCCCATGGTGATAAAGGAAATATCCTCACATAATAACTAAAGAGAAGCTTTCTGAGAAACTGCATTGCCAAGTGTGAATGCAACTCACAGAGTTACACGTTTCTCTTCAGTGATCAGTTTGTTAGCACAGTTTTCTGGAAATCTGCAATTAGATACTTCATAGCGCAATGAACATTACAGTGACAAAGGAAATATCCACAGATGAAAACTAGAAAGAAGCTTTCTTAGAAACTTCTTGGTGATGTGTGAATTCATCTCACAGAGTTACACTTATGTTTCGTGGAGCAGTCCATTAACACTGTCTTTGAGGAATCTGAGAAGGGCTTCTTTGGATCACATTGAGGCCTACGCTGATAAAGGAAATTTCATCCGTTCAAAACGTGAAAGAAGCTTTCTGAGAAACTTCTTTCTGATCTGTGAGTTCATCTCACAGAGTTACAACCTCTGCCTCAAGAAGCAGTTTGCTAACACTCTTTTCGTGGAATCTGCAAAGTGATATTTGGGAGCCTATTGGGGCCCATGGTGATAAAGGAAATATCCTCACATAATAACTAAAGAGAAGCTTTCTGAGAAACTGCATTGCCAAGTGTGAATGCAACTCACAGAGTTACACGTTTCTCTTCAGTGATCAGTTTGTTAGCACAGTTTTCTGGAAATCTGCAATTAGATACTTCATAGCGCAATGAACATTACAGTGACAAAGGAAATATCCACAGATGAAAACTAGAAAGAAGCTTTCTTAGAAACTTCTTGGTGATGTGTGAATTCATCTCACAGAGTTACACTTATGTTTCGTGGAGCAGTCCATTAACACTGTCTTTGAGGAATCTGAGAAGGGCTTCTTTGGATCACATTGAGGCCTACGCTGATAAAGGAAATTTCATCCGTTCAAAACGTGAAAGAAGCTTTCTGAGAAACTTCTTTCTGATCTGTGAGTTCATCTCACAGAGTTACAACCTCTGCCTCAAGAAGCAGTTTGCTAACACTCTTTTCGTGGAATCTGCAAAGTGATATTTGGGAGCCTATTGGGGCCCATGGTGATAAAGGAATATCCTCACATAATAACCACAGAGAAGCTTTCTGAGAAACTGCATTGCCAAGGTGAATGCAACTCACAGAGTTACACGTTTCTCTTCAGTGATCAGTTTGTAGCACAGTTTCTGGAAATCTGCAATTAGATACTTCATAGCAGCAATGAACATTACAGTGACAAAGGAAATATCCACAGATGAAAACTAGAAAGAAGCTTTCTTAGAAACTTCTTGGTGTTGTGTGAATTCATCTCACAGAGTTACACTTATGTTTCGTGGAGCAGTCCATTAACACTGTCTTTGAGGAATCTGAGAAGGGCTTCTTGGATCACATTGAGGCCTACGCTGATAAAGGTAATTTATCTGTCCAAAACTGTGAAGACGCTTTATGAGAACTTCTTTTCTGATGCTGTGAGTTCATCTCACAGAGTTACAACCTCTGCCTTCAAGAAGAAGCTTTGCTAACACTCTTTTCGTGGATCTGCAAAGTGATATTTGGGAGCCTATTGGGGCCCATGTGAGAAAGGAAATATCCTCACATAATAACTAAAGAGAAGCTTTCTGAGAAACTGCATTGCCAGTGTGAATGCAACTCACAGAGTTACACGTTTCTCTTCAGTGATCAGTTTGTAGCACAGTTTTCTGGAAATCTGCAATTAGATACTTCATAGCGCAATGAACATTACAGTGACAAAGGAATATCCACAGATGAAAACTAGAAAGAAGCTTTCTAGAACTTCTTGGTGATGTGTGAATTCATCTCACAGAGTTACACTTATGTTTCGTGGAGCAGTCCATTAACACTGTCTTTGAGGAATCTGAGAAGGGCTTCTTTGATCATGAGGCCTACGCTGATAAAGGAAAATTTCATCCGTCAAAACGTGAAAGAAGCTTTCTGAGAAACTTCTTTCTGATCTGTGAGTTCATCTCACAGAGTTACACCTCTGCCTCAAGAAAGTTTGCTAACACTCTTTTCGTGGAATCTGCAAAGTGAATATCGAGCCTATTGGGGCCCATGGTGATAAAGGAAATCCTCACATAATAACTAAAGATAGCTTTCTGGAAACGCATTGCCATGGGTGAATGCAACAGAGTTACACGTTTCTCTTCAGTGATCAGTATGTTAGCACAGTTTCTGGAAA
>NW_022143817.1:0-2905 GCF_007565055.1 Rhinopithecus roxellana
TGGTGATAAAGGAAATATCCTCACATAATAACTAAAGAGAAGCTTTCTGAGAAACTGCATTACCATGTGTGAATGCAACTCACAGAGTTAACACGTTCTCTTCAGTGATCAGTTTGTTAGCACAGTTTCTGGAGATCTGCAATTAGATACTTCATAGCGCAAGAACATTACAGTGACAAAGGAAATATCCACAGTGAAAACTAGAAGGAAGCTTTCTTAGAAACTTCTTGTTGATGTGGTGAATTCATCACAGAGTTACACTTATGTTTCGGAGAAGTCCATTAACAACTGTCTTTGGGGAAACTGAGAAGAGCTTCTTTGATCACATTGAGGCCTACGCTGATAAAGGAAATTCATCCGTTCAAACGTGAAAGAAGCTTTCGAGAAACTTCTTTCTGATTCGTGAGTTCATCTCACAGAGTTACAACCTCTGCCTCAAGAAGAAGTTTGGAACACTCCTCGTCGAATCTGCAAAGTGATATTTGGGAGCCTATAGGGGCCCATGGTGATAAAGGAAATGTCCTCACATAATACTAAAGAGAAGCTTTCTGAGAAACTGCATTACCATGTGTGAATGCAACTCACAGAGTTACACGTTTCTCTTCAGTGATCAGTTTGTTTAGCACAGTTTTTCTGGAGATCTGCAATTAGATACTTCATACGTAATGAACATTACAGTGACAAAGGAAATATCCAGATGAAAACTAGAAAGAAGCTTTCTTAGAAACTTCTTGGGTGATGTGTGAATTCATCTCACAGAGTTACACTTATGTTTCGTGGAGCAGTCCCATTAACACTGTCTTTGGGGAAACTGAGAAGAGCTTCTTTGGATCACCATTGAGGCTTACGCTGATAAAGGAAATTTCATCCATTCAAAACGTGAAAGAAGCTTTCTGAGAAAACTCTTTCTTGATCTGTGAGTTCATCTCACAGAGTTACAACCTCTGCCTCAAGAAGAAGTTTGCTAACACTCTTCTCGTCTAATCTGCAAAGTGATATTTGGAGGCCTATAGGGGCCCATGGTGATAAAGGAAATGTCCTCACATAATAACTAAAGAGAAGCTTTCTGAGAACTGCATACCATGTGTGAATGCACTCACGAGTTACACGTTTCTCTTCAGTGATCATTTGTTAGCATAGTTTATGGAGATCTGCAATTAGATACTTCATAGCGCAATGAACATTACAGTGACAAGGAAATATCCATGAAACTAGAAAGAAGCTTTCTTAGAACTTCTTGGTGATGTGTGAATTCATCTCACAGAGTTACACTTATGTTTCGTGGAGCAGTCCATTAACACTGTCTTTGGGGAAACTGAGAAGGGCTTCTTTGGATCACATTGAGGCCTACGCTGATAAAGGAAATTTCATCCGTTCAAAACGTGAAAGAAGCTTTCTGAGAAACTTCTTTCTGATCGTGAGAGTTCATCTCACAGAGTTACAACCTCTGCCTCAAGAAGAAGTTTGCTAACACTCTTCTCGTCTAATCTGTAAAGTGATATTTGAGGCCTATAGGGGCCCATGGTGATAAAGGAAATGTCCTCACATAATAACTAAGAGAAGCTTTCTGAGAAACTGCATTACCATGTGTGAATGCAACTCACAGAGTTACACGTTTCTCTTCATGATCAGTTGTGTAGCATAGTTTAATGGAGATCTGCAATTAATACTTCATAGCGCAATGAACATTACAGTGACAAAGGAAATATCCAGATGAAAACTAGAAAGAAGCTTTCTTAGAAACTTCTTGTGATGTGTGAATTCATCTCACAGAGTTCACTTATGTTTCGTGGAGCAGTCCATTAACACTGTCTTTGGGGAAACTGAGAAGAGCTTCTTTGGATCACATTGAGCCTACGCTGATAAGGAAATTTCATCCGTCAAAACGTGAAAGAAGCTTCTGAGAAACTTCTTTCTGATCTGTGAGTTCATCTCACAGAGTTACAATCTCTGCCTCAAGAAGCAGTTTGCTAACACTCTTTTCGTGGAATCTGCAAAGTGATATTTGGAGCCTATAGGGGCCCATGGTGATAAAGGAAATATCCTCACATAATAACTAAAAGAAGCTTTCTGAGAAACTGCATTGCCATGTGTGAATGCAACTCACAGAGTTACACGTTTCTCTTCAGTGATCAGTTTGTTAGCACAGTTTTCTGGAGATCTGCAATTAGACTTCATAGCGCAATGAACATTACAGTGACAAAGGAAATATCCACAGTGAAAACTAGAAAGAAGCTTCTAGAAACTTCTTGATGTGTGAATTCATCTCACAGAGTTACACTTATGTTTCGTGGAGCAGTCCATTAACACTGTCTTTGGGGAAACTGAGAAGAGCTTCTTTGGATCACATTGAGGCCTACGCTGATAAAGGAAATTTCATCCGTTCAAAACGTGAAAGAAGCTTTCTGAGAAACTTCTTTCTGATCTGTGAGTTCATCTCACAGAGTTACAACCTCTGCCTCAAGAAGAAGTTTGCTAACACTCTTCTCGTCTAATCTGCAAAGTGATATTTGGGAGCCTATAGGGGCCCATGGTGATAAAGGAAATGTCCTCACAAATAACTAAAGAGAAGCTTTCTGAGAAACTGCATTACCATGTGTGAATGCAACTCACAGAGTTACACGTTTCTCTTCAGTGATCAGTTTGTTAGCACAGTTTTGGAGATCTGCAATTAGATACTTCATAGCGCAATGAACATTACAGTGACAAAGGAAATATCCAGATGAAAACTAGAAAGAAGCTTTCTTAGAAACTTCTTGTGATGTGTGAATTCATCTCACAGAGTTACACTTATGTTTTCGTGGAGCAGTCCATTAACACTGTCTTTGGGGAAACTGAGAAGGGCTTCTTTGGATCACATTGAGGCCTACGCTGATAAAGGAAATTTCATCCGTTCAAAACGTGA
>NW_022143818.1:0-12858 GCF_007565055.1 Rhinopithecus roxellana
TCATAATACATGGTGTTTACTGGTGCCCCGCACTTCCGCAGTAGGCCGGTGATGTCATCAAAAATGTTTCTGAAAGTTGCACTTAATCAGCCACTCTAAACAACCAGTGCCATAGAGCTCAGATAATTCCATTCATTTGCTTGCCTAGAATGAGTAAAAATCTTAATATTTGTTTTAAAGTCTGTTTATTACTCTTCTATTTAAAAATTTGAGATACATTCCCCAATGTAAACAATAAATTTCAATCTGTCACACAATCGAAATGGATAAGGCCTTCTTGACAAATTTCTGCCACCTCCGTTTAACGCATCGAAACTCAATCTTATCTCATACTGTAATGAGTCGCCCATGCACAAAAGACAGGAAAAGCAGCTGCCCTTGGTACCTGGTGGAACCCTTCGAGACTTCTCTCTGCAGGTTTACGGTACGCTCGAGAGAGATCTTTCTGACTTGGTCTACTTGGTCGTAAAATACAAATATACAATGTCCATAAGCATAAGACAGTAAAGCCTAGTCTTACATATTTATTATGAATTGCTAGAATCCTATACAAGTACAATATCATCTCATGCCAAGTAATATACACAAGAAGGTGGCAAAATGTCTCACCGTTAATCAGGGCATGTGAACAAGGGATGGGGGATGCAAGCCAGGTGGGTGTGAAGAGGCTGACCGCATCTGGTTAGGCAGGACGGTGTCACTGAAACTTGGAAACGCCTGTGTACCCTGCTGAAATATTTAAGTCAATTAGGAGTAGAATCTGCTCAGCACAAGAGGAATACAAGCCCTCTCTCACAGCCTCCCCATGGGAGAATGTAAGGAAACCTTGGAAAATGTAACCAAATACAGTCTCATCTTTGAGTCTCCTGATTCAGCCGTGCAAATCAGTTATTCACTCTTCTTAAGTGATCTATCCTTTTAGGACCAACTCCTCAACAGCCATCATGGTTCAGTACCTCATTATCATCATAAATATTTGACTTAGCAAGCTAGATGGTGAAACAGTGAAGACTATATACAATGTTTTAAAAGGCATTCTGTGACCATTTTTGAAGAGTTCATAGAAAAGTTACTAAGAATATACCAGTTACTTCTGTTGATGTCGCTTGTAATGTAAACGTTGGAACCTTGTTGGTATTCAATGTGCACTGTGTCATATATTATACAACAAAAGTGAACATGGAACCACTGATCCGCTGTGGCGCCCGCTGACGCACTAAGCTAAGGTAGCCGGCAGAGGGCACAGTTTTCCTGAGGTTTGTAGAATTTTTTAAACAAACAGAAATCACAGTGACCACGGGTAATGTGAGTCTGTGTCTTCCTTGCCCATGCTGCTCCCCACAGCTCTCGGTGGGGGCTAAATAACGCGCCACTGCATGATGCTCGTGTCTTTCCCGCCCGTGGAGATGAGGTGGCTGTCTTCACAGAGGAAATCGACGTTGGTGACGTGGCTGCTGTGCCCACCGTAGATGTGGCTCGGAGCCTGGAGGGAATGACATGGGGGAAAGCTTCCTTTACTACAAGACAAACGTCTGGGATGGAAAGTGCTTGAATTCTCGCTGCATGCTTTCATTCCTTTACTCGCCCTCCACTCGGCAGCTCTCACTTGGGCACTGTTCTGTGCGTGACACAGAAGGGACACAGAAACAAAGCCCACAGTCCTCGTGGCCTGGTAGGGGACAAATACGAGCAAATGACTGCCCTCGGCTGAGAGATACGTTCAATATCAGAGGTGCCAGGTATGAGGTCGCCCCAAAAGCGGGCCTAACCAGGTGCCCAGGGCTGAGGGCGAGGGATCTCCTCGCTGAGGAGGATCAGGGTCAGAGTGACGGAGGATGAGGGAGGGTGCCCCAAGCCTCAGGGCTGGCTCAGCTGAGCAGGGCCGCAGCAAGGGGGCCGTGGCGGAGGGCAGAGCCGTGAGCCCGTGGAGCCACAGAGGTAGACGAGCGGATCTGAAGGGCTCTGTGGGTCCTGTGGGGCTTGGGGTTTCCCTCAGGGCGGCCGGAAGTGCTCAGGGCACGGATAACAGAGTTACATCTGCCTTTGTGACTGGCAGCACTCACAGCCCATTCCATTTAGTCTCCCAACAGGTCGGGCATACGTGCACGCCCCACGGGGGATAAGATTAGCGAAGAAGAAACAAGCTCTTTACCCTGAACTGCGAACAGGGGTATGAGAAGAGGTGCACTTTGCCAAAGTCGTCGCCTGTTGACAGGAGTTTCTCTCGTGGGCCCGACAGAGGCATTGATGTCGGTTCCATCTGAGCCTTCTGGCCACACTCCTAAAACAAAGACCACAAACAGCGCTGGAGACATCAGGGCCACAGGGTCACGGCATGCAGGAGCCGCCCACTGGACAGTCCTGAACACAAAACTGCCTCAAGTCCAGCTTAGAAACAAGGGTCAAAAAAGCACAACAGCCTCGGTTCCTGGCCTCTCCCTGTGCACCCAGTCTTCTCTCACTCAGGCCCGTCTCCAGTGCTCTGCTGTGCGAAAGGAGCAAAAACAAGCTTTCTGAGCTGCCAGGTCTTTTGAGGCCTCTTCTTGAGGCCAAGGCAGATGGTACCAGGAACCCCGGTTCTCAATGCAATGCCTCTCCTTGATCTCGGAAGCATCTGGTGGGGAGCTGCCCTGTCCTCAAGCCTGCGGTTTCCTTGTTATTGCTGTAACTCGCTACATGAGTGGGTGTCTCCAAAGGCCTTTTAACCCTGGGTGTGCACGTGTTTCTTGGGGTCAACTCACTGTGGCTGCTGCTGCTTGGGGCCAGCCTGGCAGCTGTGCCCATCATTACTGGCTCCAGGCTCTGCATCCCTGAGCCCAGGTGGGCCTGGAGGATGGGTGGGTGGAGGACCCTTTTAACAATACCTGTGGCTAGGAGAGGGCTGGATGCATGTCGGGTTTTTGACGGGTTGCTCTGGAGGCGAACCTCTGGATCTCAGCACTGAACACCACAAAATTGCAAATTCTCACCAATCTACTGACTTGTGGTCTTATGTAAAGAGACAATAAATACTACCTTTAAAAATTCGATTAGTTGCAGCCCTTTAATTTAGGTTACTTATGAATACATTCCTAAAGTGAACTTTGAAGAAAGTGAAAATTTTAGTTTAAGAACAAAAAAATATAAATAATAACCCTCACAAATGATAAGTTGACTGAGTGCCATCTGGCCCACCCAGGTCCACATGGCACAAACCTGATAGGAGAGGGTTCCAGGGAGTTCTCTCAGGACTCCGCCGCCCTGTACGATGGAGAAGGGTTAAAAACTCATTTTTTCGGTGTTTCTCAGCAGGCCATGGCCAGGCAAGCTCTGGCCAGACCCCAGGGTGCGGCAGGAGGTGTGTCGCATGGGCCTCCGGTAGCAGGCAGAGCAGTCTGACAAGACTGGTGACCATGAGACTCCATAGCTACTGAGGACATATTTTAAAAGGAGACACTCTTTTGTTGGAACCAGTGAAATCTGCAGCAAACTCACCAAAAACATGGAATCCCAAAAGTGCAGGTATAGGTAGCCCATTCAATGTCTCTCGTAGTTTCCACACTTACGACTTGCTTACAGGCAGAAGGGAACCCCTGCAAAAAGCAAACACAGTCTGGTGACATCTAAGCCAAGGCCCCACCCCTCCCCTGAGCAAGGCTAGCCCCCAGAGCCGTGCCCCGTTGGGTACAGAGCCCTCCCCGGAGAGGGAGACCCTCCACTGCCCAGTCGGGTGGGAACCCCATGTGCACAGCTGTGAGCTTCCCCTGGAACTGAGGCCGAGCCCTGGGCCTGGGTGGAGACGCCCTCTTCTTTGTTGTTTTTCCCATCTCCGTCTCTGTTTCCCAGTCTGGCTTCTCTGGTCTCTGGTTCCTGGGTCTCCGCTTGCTGCTTGCCCCTGCCAGGGCCCCCTGAACCACAGCTCTGCCTCTGCTGTCAGGACCCCCAGCTTCCCCACACCCCTCAGTCCCTTCAGCTCAGAGTCAGGAATGGAGGTTACTGAAACCAGTCACACCAAGGGCCTCCCAAGGAACATTTGTGTGTTCCCCAAATGAGTTCTCACCAGCAGAGTACGAGACCTCATCTGAGAAGGTTCTAGACCCAGGGACTGTGCCTGAAAAACCATCCTGTTCCTGTGCCTGTGTCAGGCAGGACCTGGACAGGGAGGGGGTGAGACGGTGTGGCTGCCTCCCCACTGGAGGGAGCTCAGTCTGGTACACACTGCCCTGCTTTCCCTGCCGCCAGTGGTCCTGCCTGTCCTGGTCCTCAACAAGTGGTGACACTCAAGTGAGTGTGACTACCCCACCCCTGTGGGCTCTTGGGGCCTGTGTTTTGGGCTCTGAGCCCTTCTCTGCATCATAGGGCCAAGCCAGAAAGCGCTGTAGATCATATGAGAGAGATGCAGGGAGGAACGCTGCGCTTTCTAGTAACGTCCAGCACGCAGCAGTGAGGCCTTCCTTGTGCCCGTGAGCTGACCTGTGTGGCTGAGAGTGCGGCACGTGGCAGTGCTTGGTGGGCGTCTGAGGAAACCAGTGCATGGCACGAGGATGTGCTTATAAGTGCCAGCCTCGATCATCCTCACCGTGCCTGGGCCCAGAGACTGGCCAGGGTGGGGTTGGAAGGGAGAGAGGAGGAGGGGTCCCAGGGCTGCTGTCTACCCAGGTGGGAGGGACTTCATGGTCCCTCCTGTGAGGATGACACCTTGACATGCTCTCCTCTTGCCTGGATAGCTCTGGACCCACTCACATGGCCACATCCACCCAGACCCACCCCCTTCTGCCAATCTGCCTGCCCCCAGAACCCCTCTGCAGGGCTCGGCCTCTTCCCCTTTGGGCAGGCCCTGCATCTTCTCCTCCACAGCGGTCGCAGTTGGCAGGAAACCAGCAAGGACCAAGAGGCCACTCAGCCCCACTCCTCTATGTTACAGAGCAGAAACCACGGCTAGAGATGATGGCACGTGCCTGAGTCACACGGGAGGTGGGTTTCCACAGAGGCCCTCCCGGGTCTCAGAGTGAACACTTTCTGAGCTCGAGACTTCCTACAACCCCAGGTGGTACTCACAGTAGAGGATTTCATAGTCTCCGGAATTTGACACGAGGAATTGCGAGTTTACAGACCAGTCCAGGTGAGTAATGAAGCTGGAATGACCCTGGAGAGAAAAACACCCTCTTCATTTCACCGGCCTTAGAAGTCCCTGCCAACGCCGTTCCCCGTAGTTAATGACTGCACGCAGGTACAGCAGAAGCGACAGGGCCACTGTCAGCGCTTACCGAGCACTTGCCCACTCGCGTGTACTTCCTCCCGTGTCACTGACGCCATATATATAGATGCAGTTGTCATGCGAGCTATGGCTAAGAAATTCCCATCTATAAAAGATGACAAATCACATTCAGATGTGTAACAATACACATTTTATTCGTTTACAAAGGATGAATGGTAACTGCCACCAGATTTAGACAAAATCGCCAGATTAACCTATTATTGCCAAGAGAAACATCTGACTTTGAATGAATCCTCTGCTACTTCCAAAGCTATCTTTGAAAAATATACACCTGGCCAGATGATAAAATCTGGTAAAGATTTATAAATTTTTATGAACTCTTTTGTTTTTGAGACAGCGTTTGCTGTATCACGCAGGCTGGAGCGCAGGTGGTGTGATCATAGCTCACTGCAGCCTCAACCTCCTGGGCTCAAGTGGATCCTAGGCAAGTAGCTGGGACTACAGGACGTGTGCCACAACACGTGGCTAATTTAAAACATTTTTTTTTTTTTGTAGAGTTGGAGTCTCGCTGTGTTGACCAGGTTGGTTTCAAACTCCTGAGCTTCAAGTGATCTGCCTGCCTTGGCCTCCCAAGGTGCTGGGATTACAGGCGTGAGCCACTGCACCCTACACTTCGTTTCATACAATTTTATGAAATCTTATAGGCCCTTCCTGTCCCAATCACTGAAGGATAGAGACTAAATTCCTTGGAGGGGGCCCACAAAGCCCACCTAGGATGCCTTCCAGCTACGTCACTCCTCACTGAACACACGGGTTTACTCAGGGCCTCTGTACTCACTGCCCCTCTGCCTGGACAGCCCTTACCGCCTCTCTTTCCAGGGGTATCTAGTATTTTCTCCCCCTGGGTTTCTGGTTTCTGGGAGGGCCTAAGGACTCAGGCTGTGAGGCTGTGTGGAAACACACGGGAAGGAGCCCTTTGCAACAAAAGGCAGCAGCAGCCCTGGTGGCTGGAAGCGAACCACACCGTGCACACCGCGCAGGGAGGAGGACCCAGGGCGCCCAGGACAGGAAACCGGGCCTGGAGGTGAGTCCGGGAAAAGGTCAGACTTTCCTGAGCCAGCAAGCAAAAAGAAGGACTGGAAACCTGGAGCCACGCAGGCTCCAGAACAGAATGCAGGGTAGCGGGGGTCTCTCCACTCCAGCTAAGGGGGCTGCAGGTCCTCCATCCACAAAACACAGTGAGCAGCACATTTTCATAGCGGTCGGGAGGCTCCACGTGGACAATATCTGTACAGGGCCTGGTGCTCACAGGAGCTTATGTAAAGCATCAGGAAGGGTTGTTTCTCCCCTCCCTCTTTCCTGTGATTTTCCTTCTGCCAGGCAGGAATCCTGCAGGACCCAGGGTGGCCTGGCGCCTCAGGAAATGGTATTTTAGGAAGTGTTGGCCTAGGCCAGGTCAAAATAGGGGTGATGTAAGACCAATGCAGCCTATCCAAATCAAGAATCCTGAAGGAATGAGGCAAATACACATTTTTTGCTGAAAAAAACAAAAAGGACTACTGTAGCCAGAGATGGGCTGTCATCGGCTGCTGATGAGGCTCGAGAAGGCCAGGTGACCACGCCGGAAACCAACTGTCCTTGCGATCAGTGCCTGCAACTGGCCATGCCTGGACAGCAACAGTGACGATGACCACAATAAACATGAGATGCTACTAACAATGGCCACTTAATGATACCAATTACAATTACTAAATGGCCAGTATGGAATTTTTTTTTTTAGATGGAGTTTCACTCTTGTTGATCAGGCTGGGGAGTGCAATGGTATGATCTTGGCTCACTGCAACCTCCGTCTCCTGAGTTCAAGCGATTCTCCTGCCTCAGCCTCCCAAGTAGCTGGGATTACAGGCACATGCCACTGCACCTGGCTAATTTTTGTATTTTTAGTAGAGATGGGGTTTCACCATGTTGGCCAGGCTGGTCTTGAGCTCCTGACCTCAGGAGATCCACCTGCCTTGGCCTCCCAAAGTGCTGGATCACAGGCGTGAGCCACCGTGCCCGGCCCAGTCAATATGTTTGAGAGTCTGCTATGTGCTAGGTCCAATTCTAAACTCTTTCTGTATTAACTTATTTAATCCTTGTAACAACCTCACGAAGTAGATGTAATTATCCCCATTTTTCAAGAGAGGAAAGTGAGGCGTGTACAATAAACTAACTCGTCCAAGGTTGCACAGGTTTCCTGAAACTGGCTTAAACCCAGGGAGTCTGCCTCCAGGGGCACTGCCCCTCCGACCAGCTGTAGGGTAAAGAACAGCTGAAAATCTGTCATGTGACACGGCAGGGGATTGGCTGTCCACTCTTATGCAAAAGGTCTCAAAGAACTACTTGATCAGGCCAGGTGCAGTAGCTCACGCTTGTAATCCCAGCACTTTGGAAGGCTGAGGTGGGCAGATCACCTGAGGTCAGGAGTTTGAGACCAGCCTGGCCAACATGGTGAAGCCCTGTCTCTACTAAAAATACAAAAACTAGCTGGAGGCAGTGGCACACACCTGTAGCCCCAGCTACTAGGGAGGGTGAGGCTTGAACTGGAGAATGCCTTGAACTCGGGAGGCGGACGTTGCAGTGAGCCGAGATCGCGCCACTGTACTCTAGCCTGGGCGACAGAGCGACATTCTGTCTTAAAAAAAAAAAAAGAACTACCTCATCATTTGTGAACTCAAAAAATAATGAGGTCTCTTTCATAATGGAACCATTTGTTTGTTTTTTTTCTTGAGACGGGGTCTTGCTGTGTCACCCAGGCTGCAGTGCCACAGTGCAATCCCAGCTTACCACAGCCTCGACCTCCTCAATTCCTGCCATGGTCTCCAGAGCAGCTGGGACTACAGGTATGCGCTACTATGCCCAGCTAATTTTTTAATTTTTTTTGTTGAGACGGGGGTCTCACTATGTTGCTCAAGCTGGTCTTGAACTCTTGCGCTCAAGCAAAACGTCCTCGGCCTCCCAAAGCGCTGGGATTACAGGTGTGAGCCACTGTGCCCAGCCATAATGGAACTATTTGTTATTTAACAAACAGGTTTAAGGCAATTGGTTAATTACTTAAGAAAAAAAGTCATGTTACAACATCACCCCAAAAAAGTTCACTTAAAAATGAGCTTCGAGGCACAATTTTCATGCAGTAAAATGCACACATTTCAAGTGCATGGTTCGAGGAGTTTTGACAAATACACCTGTGTAACCACCATCCCCATATCAGTTTTTTTTTTTTTTTTAGATGGAGCTGCCCAGGCTGGAGGGCAATGGTGCATGGACCCTCTGCCCCTCTGCCTCTTGGGTTCAAGCGATTCTCCTGCTTCAGCCTCCCAGGTAGCTGGGATTACAGGTGCCTGCCACAGCGTCTGGCTAATTATTTTGCTTTTAGTAGAGATGGGGTTTCGTCACGTAGGCCAGGCTGGTCTCGAACTCCTGATCTCAGGTGATCCACTCGCCTCGACCTTCCAAAGAGATGGGATTACAGGCATGGACTAACACGCCCGGCCCCCATATCTGTTTTTAAAAATGAATGAAACAGGACTTTACAATCTCTTTCAGCAATCCACTTCTATCTCTGACAGCCTTAATCAGATTGTAATTCCTCTTCCCCATTATAATCCACAGTCTTCATGCAGGAGTTGAAGCTCCCTTCTGCCTGGGAAGTCCTCCCTGCAGAGGGGAACCGGCTGATTGTATCGTCCACATCCCCAGGCCTCTGCACAGGTATGGAAAGATGTCCTAGGAGGCCCTCATCTTCCTTGTGGACAACTCTGACCACCCCACCCCACCCCACCCCACCCAGGTCTCCACATCCTTAGCACACACCCACCAGTGCATGATGTGGAAATGCAGGCAGTGTCTCAGAGTCAAAGGCAGAACCAGGAGAAATGTTTTCTTCCTCAGAGCAGGTGCCTCCCAGCCCCTGGCCCCACCACAAAAAAAACTCAAAACGACTTTGACCACAATGACTGCCCGGGAAGATAGCAGAGTGTGAGGATGAGAACGTGGTCTTTGAGGCAGAAAAATGGGGTTCAAATCCTAGCTCTTTTACCTACATTCATCCATAAATATATAAAACCAACTGCCTAAGAAATCAAAACCAACCAGCGTTCGTCAATGTGCTAACCAGAGGCCAGATGAAACCCAGCACAGCCTGTTCCTTGGGTCCCACAGAGCCCTTTTTCTTTCCCTAATTGTTCTCCTCTCCTCCAAAAACTCTCAGCCTCATTCCCCAGCTCTCTCGGAGACTGAGATTCCTAAACGTACTCCACTGAAATAAGCTAGGATTTGGCCCCAAATGAAAACCAACTGGAGAACTCACAAAGACACGGGAACAAGAGTCCAGCACTCAGGGGAGAAGGACAACCTTACTGCTGTTTTCTACTGATTGCTCACTCTTGACCAGGCAGGGGGCTGGGGGCTTCAGTCAAGCCCAACAGCACCCCAGCAGAGGGTTCAATTAGACTTGCTCTGCAGATGAGGAAACTGAGGCTTAGTAACTTCTGTACGGCAACACAGCCAGGCGAGTGGCACAGTCAGAAATCCTTGCTTGCTTGCAAAGTACCTGCATGCTGATGAGTGAGATCTTGGGGTGGAAGATGGTCTGCAGGTGCAGGAACAACCGTGCAGCTATGGTGCAGCCTCTCTCCTGGCACAGACTGTAATTTTGGGCTTGGAGACAAGACTGCTGCATCTGCACAGGGATTGGCCCAGGGAAGGGGGATGCCACATGGCAGGGGAAAGGACTGGCTCGGTGGCAGGGGCTGCATCACCACAGCTCTCAGACCCGGGCAGACAGGGGATTTGACACTGCAAGTGACAGAGTGAAGGCCAGATTCTGAGTCGTTCTAGTAAAAGCAGAAAAAACCCACCTTTCAAACAACGACATGGATAAGATCAAAGAAGAGAAATACAATTGCAGGACCAGTTGCACCTGGTCCTTTCTGGGCTTCTCTCTTTCATCTTCATGTTCAGATTTTTACCCTAGTTTCAATGAGCTGAAACTAGAACAGGCAGGCTAAGGATCTGCAGTTGGGCTTAATAAGTAGGAAATTATTTTCTTCCTATTTCTGTTCTTTAAAAGAGTACAATCTTAATTCAATCAAAACTCCATTCTGTCCAATCATAAAGTGCTCTATAAGACTCTTGACATGCATGTTAAATATGAGAACTGTCACTATGAAGCTTCTGTATTTAATAAGTCTATGAGGGAGCGGGATTTTGCTAACACTTTACTGACTGTGGTTGTAATCAACTTCCATGTAACATTAGCTTATCAGCAAAAGACCATGTTATGTAAAACAGTTCATAAACGAAAAAGCAGTTGCCAAAACATGCCTGAGATGGGTACTCAGTGATCCATGGGAATTCTCTAGGCTCGTGGCTCTGAGCACATGCCAAAGAACCCCCACCCGCTCTGGGTGATTCGCATGCACTCCTGGAGGGCTCGGCTTCGTGGTCGGGTTCCAGGTGTGCGCCCAGAGTTCCAGGGCTGACTTTCTGAACCTCCCTCCTTCACCCACGGTGAGGTACAGACCAACAACTCAAACCTGGGCCCGCCCGTCGTGCGAGAAGTGAAAATCACCAGAAAGATTTAGTTCTCAACTGCTGCTAAAGTTTTGACTGCCCAGTTTATGAGGCAACCCCTCAGACCTGCGCCCCTGCACAGTTAACATCAGCCTTGAACCTTGATTTGCAAAACAGCCCCAGTTCCTCCTAAAGCTCCATCTCCACAATCCCAGTCTGTGGCAAAGGGTCAATGTCCACCCACATCACTAAGTGTGAAGGTGGCATTTATCCCTGGGCAGGGGGCCTGCGGCTGGGGGCTCGTCGGTCCTTCCCATGTCCTGGAGGCCCAGCTCCACCTATAAAGCTCAAGAACTGCTACTAGCTTTTCCTCTGGCCATCAGCAGAACCCTCAGAGCTTTCCTGAGACTGACGGAATGAGAAAAAGCCCTCACCATTTCATCATGGTTCCCTTCTTAGCACAGGGTGCTGCTACCTTGGAGATGGGCTACAGACCTCAGCTGGGATTTTGGCAGCAAGTTTCTGAAATTCCATGTCAATGGCAATCTGTGTTTGGGCATCCAATGCTGTCTTTCTCTCTCTCTTTAGTTTTAGGTCTGTAAATACTTAAATCCAAAAAGGAGATAGTAATCCGCAACAGTATAGCCTACATGCTGGAAAAATCTTGTGTAACCAGAAAACTCACACTGCTGATCACATTTTGCTTTGTGTCCACTGCACTGTAGTTAGTTACAGCTACATTCATGCATGCAACTAACCTGTCATAAACCCTGTGCTAGGAGCTAGCTGGGCACACAGTGCTGAACAAAATAGGGTCCCTCCCATTATGGAACTATGGGTCACTCCACAGGGGTCTGAGTCCACCATCTGAGTGCCGCTCCTGGGGCCATCAGTGCTGCTGTTACTGAAGATGATAGCACATCCCCTGTGACATCTGCATAATGCTCTGCAGAGAACTCACTCACACTTCTTTCAGTTGGGCCTCATGGTAACTCACTGTCTGATCTGAAAAGGTCACCTGGCTAACTAAGGGAGGACACTAGATTCAGATGCAGTTGGCCTGGCCCTGGCTTAGGGCTTTCACTTTTGCCCCACACAGCTCCCAGGCAATGACTCTGAAGCCAAGAAGCAGAGTTCTAGTAGGAAGAGCTCTCTGCTCTCCAGGGAATGGTCATGAGTGTAACCGACAAGAAATAGAAATATGCTTCCCAACAGACCCGCTCATGTTAGCAGGCGCTGACAGGTATCGGAGGGCTTTCCAGGAAAGAGGCTGCAGATGAGGCCCTCGTGCCTTCAGCAGACGTTCAAAATCACCGAGAAAATGGTGAGAAACACAGGACAGGATACAGAACACTGGCTACATTAACAGAAAGAAATGTGACACTGAAGAGGTCATGAATGAAAGGCATTCCAAGTCAGGCTCCTTCTCGACATGGAGAAAGGGCTGCCAGGGGGGCTGAGCAGGTGTCCGTTTAGGGTGAGAAGTTATGAACGTGGTTCAGGGACAAGGTACAAGCATCCAAAAGAGATGCTCTATCAGATTCTCTCTAAAGCTCGAGGACACGTCCCACTGTGAGGCAGAGTCGACGCTGTCAATAAGGTTATAAACTAGAAGATCTCTACAGAGACCAGCAGCTCAGAGTCAGCCACGTATTTCCCACAACCAAAACTCCAATTTCCAAGAGTGTCAGCACTTGGACACTCTTGCGCAGCCAAATGGCCTGCGCTTGACAGAAAAACAGTATTTCCTACAACATAATCACATAATGAAAAGGCTTAGAGACAATCCCCTACCCCGTGGCAATGAGCACTCCGAACACCCATATTGTAATCTCCTCCCTTCAGATGAAAAAGGAAGGAGGGCCTCCTGAGAGAAAGGGCTATAGGTAAGAAATGTATACAAGTATCCTGAAACAACTTGTTATGCCAGAGAACGAGTATTAAAGGCTCCTGAGGTCATGTCAAAAGGACCCAGGAGCGAACTAGAGTAACTTCCACTGGCCAATGATGAATACATTGTTCCACCTAATGTAATATACTAGAACATAGCAAATATACTTCAATCCATAATGGCACCAAAACCACACCACCACCACCAATACCACCAC
>NW_022143819.1:0-604 GCF_007565055.1 Rhinopithecus roxellana
TATGTCTATATTTTATACCTATATTATATAAGCCATTATATCTGTATTTTATACCTATCTATTATATCTACATTTAGACCTACATCTATTATATCAATTATATCCATGTTTCATACCTATACTATTCTATCTTTTATCTATATTTATACCTATATCTATATCTATTATATCTATATTTTATACCTATATCTATTATATCTATTATATCCATATTTTAACTATATCTATTATATCTATTATGTCTATATTTTGTTCCAGTACCTATTATATCTATTATGTCTATATCTATTATATCGATTATGTGTATATTTTATATGCTATATCTATATATTTATGCCTATATTTTATACCTATATCTATTATATCTATTATGTCTATATTTTATACCCATACTATATCTATTATGTCTATATTTTATACCTATATCTATTATGTATTTATTTTATACCTATATGTATTATAACTATGATGTCTATATTTATAACTATATCTGTTATATCTATTCTGTCTATATTTTATACCTGTATCCATTATGTCTATATTTCATACCTATATCTATTATATCTATTATGTCTATACTTTTGCCTATATCAATTATCTATTA
>NW_022143820.1:0-726 GCF_007565055.1 Rhinopithecus roxellana
GACCATAATAGATATAATACATATAGGTATTAATAGATATAGACATAAATAGACATAGGATAAAATATACAGACATAATAGATATAGATATAATAAAGGGATGAAATATAGATAAAATAGATATACGTATAAAATATAGATGTAATAGATATAATAGATATACGTATAAAATATAGATATAATGATATAGTCATCAAATATAGATATAATAGATAAAGGTATAAATATACACATGATAGACATAATAGATATAGGTATTACACATAATAGATACATAGATAGATGTATAAAACCTAGACATAATAGATATAATAAGTATGGGTATAAATATACACATAATAGATGTAATAGACATAGGTATAAATGTAGACATAATAGATATAGTAGGCATACGTATAAAATAGGTATAATAGATACAGATATAAAATATAGATATAAGAGGAATAAAATTTAGATATAATAGATATAATTATAAAATATAATATAATAAATATAATAGATATAGGTATAAAACATAGACAAAATTGCTATAATACATATAGGTATAATATATAGACATAATAGATATAATAGATTAGGTATGAAATATAGACATAATAGATATAGGTATAAAATATAGATATAATAGATATAGGTATAAAACATAGACATAATAGATATAATAGATACAGGTATAAAATATAGACATGATAGATACAATAGATATAGACATAACAGATATAATAG
>NW_022143821.1:0-18115 GCF_007565055.1 Rhinopithecus roxellana
CCATGGGCCCCAATAGGCTCCCAAATATCACTTTGCAGATTCCACGAAAAGAGTGTTAGCAAACTGCTTCTTGAGGCAGAGGTTGTAACTCTGTGAGATGAACTCACAGATCAGAAAGAAGTTTCTCAGAAAGCTTCTTTCACGTTTTGAACGGATGAAATTTCCTTTATCAGCGTAGGCCTCAATGTGATCCAAAGAAGCCCTTCTCAGATTCCTCAAAGACAGTGTTAATGGACTGCTCCACGAAACATAAGTGTAACTCTGTGAGATGAATTCACACATCACCAAGAAGTTTCTAAGAAAGCTTCTTTCTAGTTTTCATCTGTGGATATTTCCTTTGTCACTGTAATGTTCATTGCGCTATGAAGTATCTAATTGCAGATTTCCAGAAAACTGTGCTAACAAACTGATCACAGAAGAGAAACGTGTAACTCTGTGAGTTGCATTCACACATGGCAATGCAGTTTCTCAGAAAGCTTCTCTTTAGTTATTATGTGAGGATATTTCCTTATCACCATGGGCCCCAATAGGCTCCCAAATATCACTTTGCAGATTCCACGAAAAGAGTGTTAGCAAACTGCTTCTTGAGGCAGAGGTTGTAACTCTGTGAGATGAACTCACAGATCAGAAAGAAGTTTCTCAGAAAGCTTCTTTCACGTTTTGAACGGATGAAATTTCCTTTATCAGCGTAGGCCTCAATGTGATCCAAAGAAGCCCTTCTCAGATTCCTCAAAGACAGTGTTAATGGACTGCTCCACGAAACATAAGTGTAACTCTGTGAGATGAATTCACACATCACCAAGAAGTTTCTAAGAAAGCTTCTTTCTAGTTTTCATCTGTGGATATTTCCTTTGTCACTGTAATGTTCATTGCGCTATGAAGTATCTAATTGCAGATTTCCAGAAAACTGTGCTAACAAACTGATCACAGAAGAGAAACGTGTAACTCTGTGAGTTGCATTCACACATGGCAATGCAGTTTCTCAGAAAGCTTCTCTTTAGTTATTATGTGAGGATATTTCCTTTCACCATGGGCCCCAATAGGCTCCCAAATATCACTTTGCAGATTCCACGAAAGAGTGTTAGCAAACTGCTTCTTGAGGCAGAGGTTGTAACTCTGTGAGATGAACTCACAGATCAGAAAGAAGTTTCTCAGAAAGCTTCTTTCACGTTTTGAACGGATGAAATTTCCTTTATCAGCGTAGGCCTCAATGTGATCCAAAGAAGCCCTTCTCAGATTCCTCAAAGACAGTGTTAATGGACTGCTCCACGAAACATAAGTGTAACTCTGTGAGATGAATTCACACATCACCAAGAAGTTTCTAAGAAAGCTTCTTTCTAGTTTTCATCTGTGGATATTTCCTTTGTCACTGTAATGTTCATTGCGCTATGAAGTATCTAATTGCAGATTTCCAGAAAACTGTGCTAACAAACTGATCACTGAAGAGAAACGTGTAACTCTGTGAGTTGCATTCACACATGGCAATGCAGTTTCTCAGAAAGCTTCTCTTTAGTTATTATGTGAGGATATTTCCTTTATCACCATGGGCCCCAATAGGCTCCCAAATATCACTTTGCAGATTCCACGAAAAGAGTGTTAGCAAACTGCTTCTTGAGGCAGAGGTTGTAACTCTGTGAGATGAACTCACAGATCAGAAAGAAGTTTCTCAGAAAGCTTCTTTCACGTTTTGAACGGATGAAATTTCCTTTATCAGCGTAGGCCTCAATGTGATCCAAAGAAGCCCTTCTCAGATTCCTCAAAGACAGTGTTAATGGACTGCTCCACGAAACATAAGTGTAACTCTGTGAGATGAATTCACACATCACCAAGAAGTTTCTAAGAAAGCTTCTTTCTTGTTTTCATCTGTGGATATTTCCTTTGTCACTGTAATGTTCATTGCGCTATGAAGTATCTAATTGCAGATTTCCAGAAAACTGTGCTAACAAACTGATCACTGAAGAGAAACGTGTAACTCTGTGAGTTGCATTCACACATGGCAATGCAGTTTCTCAGAAAGCTTCTCTTTAGTTATTATGTGAGGATATTTCCTTATCACCATGGGCCCCAATAGGCTCCCAAATATCACTTTGCAGATTCCCCGAAAAGTGTTAGCAAACTTCTTCTTGAGGCAGAGGTTGTAACTCTGTGAGATGAACTCACAGATCAGAAAGAAGTTTCTCAGAAAGCTTCTTTCACGTTTTGAACGGATGAAATTTCCTTTATCAGCGTAGGCCTCAATGTGATCCAAAGAAGCCCTTCTCAGATTCCTCAAAGACAGTGTTAATGGACTGCTCCACGAAACATAAGTGTAACTCTGTGAGATGAATTCACACATCACCAAGAAGTTTCTAAGAAAGCTTCTTTCTTGTTTTCATCTGTGGATATTTCCTTTGTCACTGTAATGTTCATTGCGCTATGAAGTATCTAATTGCAGATTTCCAGAAAACTGTGCTAACAAACTGATCACTGAAGAGAAACGTGTAACTCTGTGAGTTGCATTCACACATGGCAATGCAGTTTCTCAGAAAGCTTCTCTTTAGTTATTATGTGAGGATATTTCCTTATCACCATGGGCCCCAATAGGCTCCCAAATATCACTTTGCAGATTCCACGAAAAGGGTGTTAGCAAACTGCTTCTTGAGGCAGAGGTTGTAACTCTGTGAGATGAACTCACAGATCAGAAAGAAGTTTCTCAGAAAGCTTCTTTCACGTTTTGAACGGATGAAATTTCCTTTATCAGCGTAGGCCTCAATGTGATCCAAAGAAGCCCTTCTCAGATTCCTCAAAGACAGTGTTAATGGACTGCTCCACGAAACATAAGTGTAACTCTGTGAGATGAATTCACACATCACCAAGAAGTTTCTAAGAAAGCTTCTTTCTAGTGTTTTTCTGTGGATATTTCCTTTGTCACTGTAATGTTCATTGCGCTATGAAGTATCTAATTGCAGATTTCCAGAAAACTGTGCTAACAAACTGATCACTGAAGAGAAACGTGTAACTCTGTGAGTTGCATTCACACATGGCAATGCAGTTTCTCAGAAAGCTTCTCTTTAGTTATTATGTGAGGATATTTCCTTTATCACCATGGGCCCCAATAGGCTCCCAAATATCACTTTGCAGATTCCACGAAAAGAGTGTTAGCAAACTGCTTCTTGAGGCAGAGGTTGTAACTCTGTGAGATGAACTCACAGATCAGAAAGAAGTTTCTCAGAAAGCTTCTTTCACGTTTTGAACGGATGAAATTTCCTTTATCAGCGTAGGCCTCAATGTGATCCAAAGAAGCCCTTCTCAGATTCCTCAAAGACAGTGTTAATGGACTGCTCCTCGAAACATAAGTGTAACTCTGTGAGATGAATTCACACATCACCAAGAAGTTTCTAAGAAAGCTTCTTTCTAGTTTTCATCTGTGGATATTTCCTTTGTCACTGTAATGTTCATTGCGCTATGAAGTATCTAATTGCAGATTTCCAGAAAACTGTGCTAACAAAGATCACAAAGAGAAACGTGTAACTCTGTGAGTTGCATTCACACATGGCAATGCAGTTTCTCAGAAAGCTTCTCTTTAGTTATTATGTGAGGATATTTCCTTATCACCATGGGCCCCAATAGGCTCCCAAATATCACTTTGCAGATTCCACGAAAAGAGTGTTAGCAAACTGCTTCTTGAGGCAGAGGTTGTAACTCTGTGAGATGAACTCACAGATCAGAAAGAAGTTTCTCAGAAAGCTTCTTTCACGTTTTGAACGGATGAAATTTCCTTTATCAGCGTAGGCCTCAATGTGATCCAAAGAAGCCCTTCTCAGATTCCTCAAAGACAGTGTTAATGGACTGCTCCACGAAACATAAGTGTAACTCTGTGAGATGAATTCACACATCACCAAGAAGTTTCTAAGAAAGCTTCTTTCTAGTTTTCATCTGTGGATATTCCTTTGTCACTGTAATGTTCATTGCGCTATGAAGTATCTAATTGCAGATTTCCAGAAAACTGTGCTAACAAACTGATCACAGAAGAGAAACGTGTAACTCTGTGAGTTGCATTCACACATGGCAATGCAGTTTCTCAGAAAGCTTCTCTTTAGTTATTATGTGAGGATATTTCCTTATCACCATGGGCCCCAATAGGCTCCCAAATATCACTTTGCAGATTCCACGAAAAGAGTGTTAGCAAACTGCTTCTTGAGGCAGAGGTTGTAACTCTGTGAGATGAACTCACAGATCAGAAAGAAGTTTCTCAGAAAGCTTCTTTCACGTTTTGAACGGATGAAATTTCCTTTATCAGCGTAGGCCTCAATGTGATCCAAAGAAGCCCTTCTCAGATTCCTCAAAGACAGTGTTAATGGACTGCTCCACGAAACATAAGTGTAACTCTGTGAGATGAATTCACACATCACCAAGAAGTTTCTAAGAAAGCTTCTTTCTTGTTTTCATCTGTGGATATTCCTTTGTCACTGTAATGTTCATTGCGCTATGAAGTATCTAATTGCAGATTTCCAGAAAACTGTGCTAACAAACTGATCACTGAAGAGAAACGTGTAACTCTGTGAGTTGCATTCACACATGGCAATGCAGTTTCTCAGAAAGCTTCTCTTTAGTTATTATGTGAGGATATTTCCTTATCACCATGGGCCCCAATAGGCTCCCAAATATCACTTTGCAGATTCCACGAAAAGAGTGTTAGCAAACTGCTTCTTGAGGCAGAGGTTGTAACTCTGTGAGATGAACTCACAGATCAGAAAGAAGTTTCTCAGAAAGCTTCTTTCACGTTTTGAACGGATGAAATTTCCTTTATCAGCGTAGGCCTCAATGTGATCCAAAGAAGCCCTTCTCAGATTCCTCAAAGACAGTGTTAATGGACTGCTCCAC
This sequence comes from Rhinopithecus roxellana, assembly GCF_007565055.1. Lineage (NCBI taxonomy): Eukaryota > Metazoa > Chordata > Mammalia > Primates > Cercopithecidae > Rhinopithecus > Rhinopithecus roxellana. The sequence continues at coordinate 4,864 of NW_022143821.1, forward strand.
GAAACATAAGTGTAACTCTGTGAGATGAATTCACACATCACCAAGAAGTTTCTAAGAAAGCTTCTTTCTAGTTTTCATCTGTGGATATTTCCTTTGTCACTGTAATGTTCATTGCGCTATGAAGTATCTAATTGCAGATTTCCAGAAAACTGTGCTAACAAACTGATCACGAAGAGAAACGTGTAACTCTGTGAGTTGCATTCACACATGGCAATGCAGTTTCTCAGAAAGCTTCTCTTTAGTTATTATGTGAGGATATTTCCTTATCACCATGGGCCCCAATAGGCTCCCAAATATCACTTTGCAGATTCCACGAAAAGAGTGTTAGCAAACTGCTTCTTGAGGCAGAGGTTGTAACTCTGTGAGATGAACTCACAGATCAGAAAGAAGTTTCTCAGAAAGCTTCTTTCACGTTTTGAACGGATGAAATTTCCTTTATCAGCGTAGGCCTCAATGTGATCCAAAGAAGCCCTTCTCAGATTCCTCAAAGACAGTGTTAATGGACTGCTCCACGAAACATAAGTGTAACTCTGTGAGATGAATTCACACATCACCAAGAAGTTTCTAAGAAAGCTTCTTTCTAGTTTTCATCTGTGGATATTTCCTTTGTCACTGTAATGTTCATTGCGCTATGAAGTATCTAATTGCAGATTTCCAGAAAACTGTGCTAACAAACTGATCACACAAGAGAAACGTGTAACTCTGTGAGTTGCATTCACACATGGCAATGCAGTTTCTCAGAAAGCTTCTCTTTAGTTATTATGTGAGGATATTTCCTTTATCACCATGGGCCCCAATAGGCTCCCAAATATCACTTTGCAGATTCCACGAAAAGAGTGTTAGCAAACTGCTTCTTGAGGCAGAGGTTGTAACTCTGTGAGATGAACTCACAGATCAGAAAGAAGTTTCTCAGAAAGCTTCTTTCACGTTTTGAACGGATGAAATTTCCTTTATCAGCGTAGGCCTCAATGTGATCCAAAGAAGCCCTTCTCAGATTCCTCAAAGACAGTGTTAATGGACTGCTCCACGAAACATAAGTGTAACTCTGTGAGATGAATTCACACATCACCAAGAAGTTTCTGTGGATATTTCCTTTGTCACTGTAATGTTCATTGCGCTATGAAGTATCTAATTGCAGATTTCCAGAAAACTGTGCTAACAAACTGATCACAGAAAGAAACGTGTAACTCTGTGAGTTGCATTCACACATGGCAATGCAGTTTCTCAGAAAGCTTCTCTTTAGTTATTATGTGAGGATATTTCCTTATCACCATGGGCCCCAATAGGCTCCCAAATATCACTTTGCAGATTCCACGAAAAGAGTGTTAGCAAACTGCTTCTTGAGGCAGAGGTTGTAACTCTGTGAGATGAACTCACAGATCAGAAAGAAGTTTCTCAGAAAGCTTCTTTCACGTTTTGAACGGATGAAATTTCCTTTATCAGCGTAGGCCTCAATGTGATCCAAAGAAGCCCTTCTCAGATTCCTCAAAGACAGTGTTAATGGACTGCTCCACGAAACATAAGTGTAACTCTGTGAGATGAATTCACACATCACCAAGAAGTTTCTAAGAAAGCTTCTTTCTAGTTTTTCTGTGGATATTCCTTTGTCACTGTAATGTTCATTGCGCTATGAAGTATCTAATTGCAGATTTCCAGAAAACTGTGCTAACAAACTGATCACTGAAGAGAAACGTGTAACTCTGTGAGTTGCATTCACACATGGCAATGCAGTTTCTCAGAAAGCTTCTCTTTAGTTATTATGTGAGGATATTTCCTTATCACCATGGGCCCCAATAGGCTCCCAAATATCACTTTGCAGATTCCACGAAAAGAGTGTTAGCAAACTGCTTCTTGAGGCAGAGGTTGTAACTCTGTGAGATGAACTCACAGATCAGAAAGAAGTTTCTCAGAAAGCTTCTTTCACGTTTTGAACGGATGAAATTTCCTTTATCAGCGTAGGCCTCAATGTGATCCAAAGAAGCCCTTCTCAGATTCCTCAAAGACAGTGTTAATGGACTGCTCCACGAAACATAAGTGTAACTCTGTGAGATGAATTCACACATCACCAAGAAGTTTCTAAGAAAGCTTCTTTCTAGTTTTCATCTGTGGATATTTCCTTTGTCACTGTAATGTTCATTGCGCTATGAAGTATCTAATTGCAGATTTCCAGAAAACTGTGCTAACAAACTGATCACTGAAGAGAAACGTGTAACTCTGTGAGTTGCATTCACACATGGCAATGCAGTTTCTCAGAAAGCTTCTCTTTAGTTATTATGTGAGGATATTTCCTTTATCACCATGGGCCCCAATAGGCTCCCAAATATCACTTTGCAGATTCCACGAAAAGAGTGTTAGCAAACTGCTTCTTGAGGCAGAGGTTGTAACTCTGTGAGATGAACTCACAGATCAGAAAGAAGTTTCTCAGAAAGCTTCTTTCACGTTTTGAACGGATGAAATTTCCTTTATCAGCGTAGGCCTCAATGTGATCCAAAGAAGCCCTTCTCAGATTCCTCAAAGACAGTGTTAATGGACTGCTCCACGAAACATAAGTGTAACTCTGTGAGATGAATTCACACATCACCAAGAAGTTTCTAAGAAAGCTTCTTTCTAGTTTTCATCTGTGGATATTTCCTTTGTCACTGTAATGTTCATTGCGCTATGAAGTATCTAATTGCAGATTTCCAGAAAACTGTGCTAACAAACTGATCACTGAAGAGAAACGTGTAACTCTGTGAGTTGCATTCACACATGGCAATGCAGTTTCTCAGAAAGCTTCTCTTTAGTTATTATGTGAGGATATTTCCTTATCACCATGGGCCCCAATAGGCTCCCAAATATCACTTTGCAGATTCCACGAAAAGAGTGTTAGCAAACTGCTTCTTGAGGCAGAGGTTGTAACTCTGTGAGATGAACTCACAGATCAGAAAGAAGTTTCTCAGAAAGCTTCTTTCACGTTTTGAACGGATGAAATTTCCTTTATCAGCGTAGGCCTCAATGTGATCCAAAGAAGCCCTTCTCAGATTCCTCAAAGACAGTGTTAATGGACTGCTCCACGAAACATAAGTGTAACTCTGTGAGATGAATTCACACATCACCAAGAAGTTTCTAAGAAAGCTTCTTTCTTTTTCATCTGTGGATATTTCCTTTGTCACTGTAATGTTCATTGCGCTATGAAGTATCTAATTGCAGATTTCCAGAAAACTGTGCTAACAAACTGATCACTGAAGAGAAACGTGTAACTCTGTGAGTTGCATTCACACATGGCAATGCAGTTTCTCAGAAAGCTTCTCTTTAGTTATTATGTGAGGATATTTCCTTATCACCATGGGCCCCAATAGGCTCCCAAATATCACTTTGCAGATTCCACGAAAAGAGTGTTAGCAAACTGCTTCTTGAGGCAGAGGTTGTAACTCTGTGAGATGAACTCACAGATCAGAAAGAAGTTTCTCAGAAAGCTTCTTTCACGTTTTGAACGGATGAAATTTCCTTTATCAGCGTAGGCCTCAATGTGATCCAAAGAAGCCCTTCTCAGATTCCTCAAAGACAGTGTTAATGGACTGCTCCACGAAACATAAGTGTAACTCTGTGAGATGAATTCACACATCACCAAGAAGTTTCTAAGAAAGCTTCTTTCTAGTTTTCATCTGTGGATATTTCCTTTGTCACTGTAATGTTCATTGCGCTATGAAGTATCTAATTGCAGATTTCCAGAAAACTGTGCTAACAAACTGATCACTGAAGAGAAACGTGTAACTCTGTGAGTTGCATTCACACATGGCAATGCAGTTTCTCAGAAAGCTTCTCTTTAGTTATTATGTGAGGATATTTCCTTATCACCATGGGCCCCAATAGGCTCCCAAATATCACTTTGCAGATTCCACGAAAAGTGTTAGCAAACTGCTTCTTGAGGCAGAGGTTGTAACTCTGTGAGATGAACTCACAGATCAGAAAGAAGTTTCTCAGAAAGCTTCTTTCACGTTTTGAACGGATGAAATTTCCTTTATCAGCGTAGGCCTCAATGTGATCCAAAAGCCCTTCTCAGATTCCTCAAAGACAGTGTTAATGGACTGCTCCACGAAACATAAGTGTAACTCTGTGAGATGAATTCACACATCACCAAGAAGTTTCTAAGAAAGCTTCTTTCTAGTTTTCATCTGTGGATATTTCCTTTGTCACTGTAATGTTCATTGCGCTATGAAGTATCTAATTGCAGATTTCCAGAAAACTGTGCTAACAAACATCACAGAAGAGAAACGTGTAACTCTGTGAGTTGCATTCACACATGGCAATGCAGTTTCTCAGAAAGCTTCTCTTTAGTTATTATGTGAGGATATTTCCTTATCACCATGGGCCCCAATAGGCTCCCAAATATCACTTTGCAGATTCCACGAAAGAGTGTTAGCAAACTGCTTCTTGAGGCAGAGGTTGTAACTCTGTGAGATGAACTCACAGATCAGAAAGAAGTTTCTCAGAAAGCTTCTTTCACGTTTTGAACGGATGAAATTTCCTTTATCAGCGTAGGCCTCAATGTGATCCAAAGAAGCCCTTCTCAGATTCCTCAAAGACAGTGTTAATGGACTGCTCCACGAAACATAAGTGTAACTCTGTGAGATGAATTCACACATCACCAAGAAGTTTCTAAGAAAGCTTCTTTCTAGTTTTCATCTGTGGATATTTCCTTTGTCACTGTAATGTTCATTGCGCTATGAAGTATCTAATTGCAGATTTCCAGAAAACTGTGCTAACAAACTGATCACTGAAGAGAAACGTGTAACTCTGTGAGTTGCATTCACACATGGCAATGCAGTTTCTCAGAAAGCTTCTCTTTAGTTATTATGTGAGGATATTTCCTTATCACCATGGGCCCCAATAGGCTCCCAAATATCACTTTGCAGATTCCACGAAAAGAGTGTTAGCAAACTGCTTCTTGAGGCAGAGGTTGTAACTCTGTGAGATGAACTCACAGATCAGAAAGAAGTTTCTCAGAAAGCTTCTTTCACGTTTTGAACGGATGAAATTTCCTTTATCAGCGTAGGCCTCAATGTGATCCAAAGAAGCCCTTCTCAGATTCCTCAAAGACAGTGTTAATGGACTGCTCCACGAAACATAAGTGTAACTCTGTGAGATGAATTCACACATCACCAAGAAGTTTCTAAGAAAGCTTCTTTCTAGTTTTCATCTGTGGATATTTCCTTTGTCACTGTAATGTTCATTGCGCTATGAAGTATCTAATTGCAGATTTCCAGAAAACTGTGCTAACAAACAGATCACTGAAGAGAAACGTGTAACTCTGTGAGTTGCATTCACACATGGCAATGCAGTTTCTCAGAAAGCTTCTCTTTAGTTATTATGTGAGGATATTTCCTTTATCACCATGGGCCCCAATAGGCTCCCAAATATCACTTTGCAGATTCCACGAAAAGAGTGTTAGCAAACTGCTTCTTGAGGCAGAGGTTGTAACTCTGTGAGATGAACTCACAGATCAGAAAGAAGTTTCTCAGAAAGCTTCTTTCACGTTTTGAACGGATGAAATTTCCTTTATCAGCGTAGGCCTCAATGTGATCCAAAGAAGCCCTTCTCAGATTCCTCAAAGACAGTGTTAATGGACTGCTCCACGAAACATAAGTGTAACTCTGTGAGATGAATTCACACATCACCAAGAAGTTTCTAAGAAAGCTTCTTTCTAGTTTTCATCTGTGGATATTTCCTTTGTCACTGTAATGTTCTTGCGCTATGAAGTATCTAATTGCAGATTTCCAGAAAACTGTGCTAACAAACTGATCACTGAAGAGAAACGTGTAACTCTGTGAGTTGCATTCACACATGGCAATGCAGTTTCTCAGAAAGCTTCTCTTTAGTTATTATGTGAGGATATTTCCTTTATCACCATGGGCCCCAATAGGCTCCCAAATATCACTTTGCAGATTCCACGAAAAGAGTGTTAGCAAACTGCTTCTTGAGGCAGAGGTTGTAACTCTGTGAGATGAACTCACAGATCAGAAAGAAGTTTCTCAGAAAGCTTCTTTCACGTTTTGAACGGATGAAATTTCCTTTATCAGCGTAGGCCTCAATGTGATCCAAAGAAGCCCTTCTCAGATTCCTCAAAGACAGTGTTAATGGACTGCTCCACGAAACATAAGTGTAACTCTGTGAGATGAATTCACACATCACCAAGAAGTTTCTAAGAAAGCTTCTTTCTAGTTTTCATCTGTGGATATTTCCTTTGTCACTGTAATGTTCATTGCGCTATGAAGTATCTAATTGCAGATTTCCAGAAAACTGTGCTAACAAACTGATCACTGAAGAGAAACGTGTAACTCTGTGAGTTGCATTCACACATGGCAATGCAGTTTCTCAGAAAGCTTCTCTTTAGTTATTATGTGAGGATATTTCCTTATCACCATGGGCCCCAATAGGCTCCCAAATATCACTTTGCAGATTCCACGAAAAGAGTGTTAGCAAACTGCTTCTTGAGGCAGAGGTTGTAACTCTGTGAGATGAACTCACAGATCAGAAAGAAGTTTCTCAGAAAGCTTCTTTCACGTTTTGAACGGATGAAATTTCCTTTATCAGCGTAGGCCTCAATGTGATCCAAAGAAGCCCTTCTCAGATTCCTCAAAGACAGTGTTAATGGACTGCTCCACGAAACATAAGTGTAACTCTGTGAGATGAATTCACACATCACCAAGAAGTTTCTAAGAAAGCTTCTTTCTAGTTTTCATCTGTGGATATTTCCTTTGTCACTGTAATGTTCATTGCGCTATGAAGTATCTAATTGCAGATTTCCAGAAAACTGTGCTAACAAACTGATCACTGAAGAGAAACGTGTAACTCTGTGAGTTGCATTCACACATGGCAATGCAGTTTCTCAGAAAGCTTCTCTTTAGTTATTATGTGAGGATATTTCCTTATCACCATGGGCCCCAATAGGCTCCCAAATATCACTTTGCAGATTCCACGAAAAGAGTGTTAGCAAACTGCTTCTTGAGGCAGAGGTTGTAACTCTGTGAGATGAACTCACAGATCAGAAAGAAGTTTCTCAGAAAGCTTCTTTCACGTTTTGAACGGATGAAATTTCCTTTATCAGCGTAGGCCTCAATGTGATCCAAAGAAGCCCTTCTCAGATTCCTCAAAGACAGTGTTAATGGACTGCTCCACGAAACATAAGTGTAACTCTGTGAGATGAATTCACACATCACCAAGAAGTTTCTAAGAAAGCTTCTTTCTAGTTTTCATCTGTGGATATTTCCTTTGTCACTGTAATGTTCATTGCGCTATGAAGTATCTAATTGCAGATTTCCAGAAAACTGTGCTAACAAACTGATCACTGAAGAGAAACGTGTAACTCTGTGAGTTGCATTCACACATGGCAATGCAGTTTCTCAGAAAGCTTCTCTTTAGTTATTATGTGAGGATATTTCCTTATCACCATGGGCCCCAATAGGCTCCCAAATATCACTTTGCAGATTCCACGAAAAGAGTGTTAGCAAACTGCTTCTTGAGGCAGAGGTTGTAACTCTGTGAGATGAACTCACAGATCAGAAAGAAGTTTCTCAGAAAGCTTCTTTCACGTTTTGAACGGATGAAATTTCCTTTATCAGCGTAGGCCTCAATGTGATCCAAAGAAGCCCTTCTCAGATTCCTCAAAGACAGTGTTAATGGACTGCTCCACGAAACATAAGTGTAACTCTGTGAGATGAATTCACACATCACCAAGAAGTTTCTAAGAAAGCTTCTTCTAGTTTTCATCTGTGGATATTTCCTTTGTCACTGTAATGTTCATTGCGCTATGAAGTATCTAATTGCAGATTTCCAGAAAACTGTGCTAACAAACTGATCACTGAAGAGAAACGTGTAACTCTGTGAGTTGCATTCACACATGGCAATGCAGTTTCTCAGAAAGCTTCTCTTTAGTTATTATGTGAGGATATTTCCTTTATCACCATGGGCCCCAATAGGCTCCCAAATATCACTTTGCAGATTCCACGAAAAGAGTGTTAGCAAACTGCTTCTTGAGGCAGAGGTTGTAACTCTGTGAGATGAACTCACAGATCAGAAAGAAGTTTCTCAGAAAGCTTCTTTCACGTTTTGAACGGATGAAATTTCCTTTATCAGCGTAGGCCTCAATGTGATCCAAAGAAGCCCTTCTCAGATTCCTCAAAGACAGTGTTAATGGACTGCTCCACGAAACATAAGTGTAACTCTGTGAGATGAATTCACACATCCAAGAAGTTTCTAAGAAAGCTTCTTTCTAGTTTTCATCTGTGGATATTTCCTTTGTCACTGTAATGTTCATTGCGCTATGAAGTATCTAATTGCAGATTTCCAGAAAACTGTGCTAACAAACATCACTGAAGAGAAACGTGTAACTCTGTGAGTTGCATTCACACTGGCAATGCAGTTTCTCAGAAAGCTTCTCTTTAGTTATTATGTGAGGATATTCCTTATCACCATGGGCCCCAATAGGCTCCCAAATATCACTTGCAGATTCCACGAAAAGAGTGTTAGCAAACTGCTTCTTGAGGCAGAGGTTGTAACTCTGTGAGATGAACTCACAGATCAGAAAGAAGTTTCTCAGAAAGCTTCTTTCACGTTTTGAACGGATGAAATTTCCTTTATCAGCGTAGGCCTCAATGTGATCCAAAGAAGCCCTTCTCAGATTCCTCAAAGACAGTGTTAATGGACTGCTCCACGAAACATAAGTGTAACTCTGTGAGATGAATTCACACATCACCAAGAAGTTTCTAAGAAAGCTTCTTTCTGTTTTCATCTGTGGATATTTCCTTTGTCACTGTAATGTTCATTGCGCTATGAAGTATCTAATTGCAGATTTCCAGAAAACTGTGCTAACAAACTGATCACTGAAGAGAAACGTGTAACTCTGTGAGTTGCATTCACACATGGCAATGCAGTTTCTCAGAAAGCTTCTCTTAGTTATTATGTGAGGATATTTCCTTATCACCATGGGCCCCAATAGGCTCCCAAATATCACTTTGCAGATTCCACGAAAAGAGTGTTAGCAAACTGCTTCTTGAGGCAGAGGTTGTAACTCTGTGAGATGAACTCACAGATCAGAAAGAAGTTTCTCAGAAAGCTTCTTTCACGTTTTGAACGGATGAAATTTCCTTTATCAGCGTAGGCCTCAATGTGATCCAAAGAAGCCCTTCTCAGATTCCTCAAAGACAGTGTTAATGGACTGCTCCACGAAACATAAGTGTAACTCTGTGAGATGAATTCACACATCACCAAGAAGTTTCTAAGAAAGCTTCTTTCTAGTTTTCTTGTGGATATTCCTTTGTCACTGTAATGTTCATTGCGCTATGAAGTATCTAATTGCAGATTTCCAGAAAACTGTGCTAACAAACTGATCACTGAAGAGAAACGTGTAACTCTGTGAGTTGCATTCACACATGGCAATGCAGTTTCTCAGAAAGCTTCTCTTTAGTTATTATGTGAGGATATTTCCTTATCACCATGGGCCCCAATAGGCTCCCAAATATCACTTTGCAGATTCCACGAAAAGAGTGTTAGCAAACTGCTTCTTGAGGCAGAGGTTGTAACTCTGTGAGATGAACTCACAGATCAGAAAGAAGTTTCAGAAAGCTTCTTTCACGTTTTGAACGGATGAAATTTCCTTTATCAGCGTAGGCCTCAATGTGATCCAAAGAAGCCCTTCTCAGATTCCTCAAAGACAGTGTTAATGGACTGCTCCACGAAACATAAGTGTAACTCTGTGAGATGAATTCACACATCACCAAGAAGTTTCTAAGAAAGCTTCTTTCTAGTTTTCATCTGTGGATATTTCCTTTGTCACTGTAATGTTCATTGCGCTATGAAGTATCTAATTGCAGATTTCCAGAAAACTGTGCTAACAAACTGATCACAGAAGAGAAACGTGTAACTCTGTGAGTTGCATTCACACATGGCAATGCAGTTTCTCAGAAAGCTTCTCTTTAGTTATTATGTGAGGATATTTCCTTTATCACCATGGGCCCCAATAGGCTCCCAAATATCACTTTGCAGATTCCACGAAAAGAGTGTTAGCAAACTGCTTCTTGAGGCAGAGGTTGTAACTCTGTGAGATGAACTCACAGATCAGAAAGAAGTTTCTCAGAAAGCTTCTTTCACGTTTTGAACGGATGAAATTTCCTTTTATCAGCGTAGGCCTCAATGTGATCCAAAGAAGCCCTTCTCAGATTCCTCAAAGACAGTGTTAATGGACTGCTCCACGAAACATAAGTGTAACTCTGTGAGATGAATTCACACATCACCAAGAAGTTTCTAAGAAAGCTTCTTCTAGTTTTCATCTGTGGATATTCCTTTGTCACTGTAATGTTCATTGCGCTATGAAGTATCTAATTGCAGATTTCCAGAAAACTGTGCTAACAAACGATCACTGAAGAGAAACGTGTAACTCTGTGAGTTGCATTCACACATGGCAATGCAGTTTCTCAGAAAGCTTCTCTTTAGTTATTATGTGAGGATATTTCCTTATCACCATGGGCCCCAATAGGCTCCCAAATATCACTTTGCAGATTCCACGAAGAGTGTTAGCAAACTGCTTCTTGAGGCAGAGGTTGTAACTCTGTGAGATGAACTCACAGATCAGAAAGAAGTTTCTCAGAAAGCTTCTTTCACGTTTTGAACGGATGAAATTTCCTTTATCAGCGTAGGCCTCAATGTGATCCAAAGAAGCCCTTCTCAGATTCCTCAAAGACAGTGTTAATGGACTGCTCCACGAACATAAGTGTAACTCTGTGAGATGAATTCACACATCACCAAGAAGTTTCTAAGAAAGCTTCTTTCTAGTTTTCATCTGTGGATATTTCCTTTGTCACTGTAATGTTCATTGCGCTATGAAGTATCTAATTGCAGATTTCCAGAAAACTGTGCTAACAAACATCACAGAAGAGAAACGTGTAACTCTGTGAGTTGCATTCACACATGGCAATGCAGTTTCTCAGAAAGCTTCTCTTTAGTTATTATGTGAGGATATTTCCTTCACCATGGGCCCCAATAGGCTCCCAAATATCACTTTGCAGATCCACGAAAAGAGTGTTAGCAAACTGCTTCTTGAGGCAGAGGTTGTAACTCTGTGAGATGAACTCACAGATCAGAAAGAAGTTTCTCAGAAAGCTTCTTTCACGTTTTGAACGGATGAAATTTCCTTTCAGCGTAGGCCTCAATGTGATCCAAAGAAGCCCTTCTCAGATTCCTCAAAGACAGTGTTAATGGACTGCTCCACGAAACATAAGTGTAACTCTGTGAGATGAATTCACACATCACCAAGAAGTTTCTAAGAAAGCTTCTTTCTTGTTTTCTGTGGATATTTCCTTTGTCACTGTAATGTTCATTGCGCTATGAAGTATCTAATTGCAGATTTCCAGAAAACTGTGCTAACAAACATCACAGAAGAGAAACGTGTAACTCTGTGAGTTGCATTCACACATGGCAATGCAGTTTCTCAGAAAGCTTCTCTTTAGTATATATGTGAGGATATTTCCTTATCACCATGGGCCCCAATAGGCTCCCAAATATCACTTTGCAGATTCCACGAAAAGAGTGTTAGCAAACTGCTTCTTGAGGCAGAGGTTGTAACTCTGTGAGATGAACTCACAGATCAGAAAGAAGTTTCTCAGAAAGCTTCTTTCACGTTTTGAACGGATGAAATTTCCTTTATCAGCGTAGGCCTCAATGTGATCCAAAGAAGCCCTTCTCAGATTCCTCAAAGACAGTGTTAATGGACTGCTCCACGAAACATAAGTGTAACTCTGTGAGATGAATTCACACATCACCAAGAAGTTTCTAAGAAAGCTTCTTTCTTGTTTTCATCTGTGGATATTTCCTTTGTCACTGTAATGTTCATTGCGCTATGAAGTATCTAATTGCAGATTTCCAGAAAACTGTGCTAACAAACAGATCACAGAAGAGAAACGTGTAACTCTGTGAGTTGCATTCACACATGGCAATGCAGTTTCTCAGAAAGCTTCTCTTAGTTATTATGTGAGGATATTTCCTTATCACCATGGGCCCAATAGGCTCCCAAATATACTTTGCAGATTCCACGAAAAGAGTGTTAGCAAACTGCTTCTTGAGGCAGAGGTTGTAACTCTGTGAGATGAACTCACAGATCAGAAAGAAGTTTCTCAGAAAGCTTCTTTCACGTTTTGAACGGATGAAATTTCCTTTATCAGCGTAGGCCTCAATGTGATCCAAAGAAGCCCTTCTCAGATTCCTCAAAGACAGTGTTAATGGACTGCTCCACGAAACATAAGTGTAACTCTGTGAGATGAATTCACACATCACCAAGAAGTTCTAAGAAAGCTTCTTTCTTGTTTCATCTGTGGATATTCCTTTGTCACTGTAATGTTCATTGCGCTATGAAGTATCTAATTGCAGATTTCCAGAAAACTGTGCTAACAAACAGATCACAGAAGAGAAACGTGTAACTCTGTGAGTTGCATTCACACATGGCAATGCAGTTTCTCAGAAAGCTTCTCTTAGTTATTATGTGAGGATATTTCCTTATCACCATGGGCCCCAATAGGCTCCCAAATATCACTTTGCAGATTCCACGAAAAGAGTGTTAGCAAACTGCTTCTTGAGGCAGAGGTTGTAATCTGTGAGATGAACTCACAGATCAGAAAGAAGTTTCTCAGAAAGCTTCTTTCACGTTTTGAACGGATGAAATTTCCTTTATCAGCGTAGGCCTCAATGTGATCCAAAGAAGCCCTTCTCAGATTCCTCAAAGACAGTGTTAATGGACTGCTCCACGAAACATAGTGTAACTCTGTGAGATGAATTCACACATCACCAAGAAGTTTCTAAGAAAGCTTCTTTCTTGTTTTCATCTGTGGATATTTCCTTTGTCACTGTAATGTTCATTGCGCTATGAAGTATCTAATTGCAGATTTCCAGAAAACTGTGCTAACAAACAGATCACTGAAGAGAAACGTGTAACTCTGTGAGTTGCATTCACAAATGGCAATGCAGTTTCTCAGAAAGCTTCTCTTTAGTTATTATGTGAGGATATTTCCTTTATCACCATGGGCCCCAATAGGCTCCCAAATATCACTTTGCAGATTCCACGAAAAAGTGTTAGCAAACTGCTTCTTGAGGCAGAGGTTGTAACTCTGTGAGATGAACTCACAGATCAGAAAGAAGTTTCTCAGAAAGCTTCTTTCACGTTTTGAACGGATGAAATTTCCTTTATCAGCGTAGGCCTCAATGTGATCCAAAGAAGCCCTTCTCA
>NW_022143822.1:0-27124 GCF_007565055.1 Rhinopithecus roxellana
TCTTTCACGTTTTGAACGGATGAAATTTCCTTTATCAGCGTAGGCCTCAATGTGATCCATAGAAGCCCTTCTCAGATTCCTAAAGACAGTGTTAATGGACTGCTCCACGAAACATAAGTGTAACTCTGTGAGATGAATTCACACATCACCAAGAAGTTTCTAAGAAAGCTTCTTTCTTGTTTTCACTGTGGATATTTCCTTTGTCACTGTAATGTTCATTGCGCTATGAAGTATCTAATTGCAGATTTCCAGAAACTGTGCTAACAAACAGATGACAGAAGAAAACGTGTAACTCTGTGAGTTGCATTCACACATGGCAATGCAGTTTCTCAGAAAGCTTCTCTTTAGTTATTATGTGAGGATATGTCCTTATCACCATGGGCCCCAATAGGCTCCCAATATCACTTTGCAGATTCCACGAAAAGAGTGTTAGCAAACTGCTTCTTGAGGCAGAGGTTGTAACTCTGTGAGATGAACTCACAGATCAGAAAGAAGTTTCTCAGAAAGCTTCTTTCACGTTTTGAACGGATGAAATTTCCTTTATCAGCGTAGGCCTCAATGTGATCCAAAGAAGCCCTTCTCAGATTCCTCAAAGACAGTGTTAATGGACTGCTCCACGAACATAAGTGTAACTCTGTGAGATGAATTCACACATCACCAAGAAGTTTCTAAGAAAGCTTCTTTCTTGTTTTCATCTGTGGATATTCCTTGTCACTGTAATGTTCATTGCGCTATGAAGTATCTAATTGCAGATTTCCAGAAAACTGTGCTAACAAACAGATCACAGAAGAGAAACGTGTAACTCTGTGAGTTGCATTCACACATGGCAATGCAGTTTTCTCAGAAAGCTTCTCTTTAGTTATTATGTGAGGATATTTCCCTTATCACCATGGGCCCCAATAGGCTCCCAAATATCACTTTGCAGATTCCACGAAAAGAGTGTTAGCAAACTGCTTCTTGAGGCAGAGGTTGTAACTCTGTGAGATGAACTCACAGATCAGAAAGAAGTTTCTCAGAAAGCTTCTTTCACGTTTTGAACGGATGAAATTTCCTTTATCAGCGTAGGCCTCAATGTGATCCAAAGAAGCCCTTCTCAGATTCCTCAAAGACAGTGTTAATGGACTGCTCCACGAAACATAAGTGTAACTCTGTGAGATGAATTCACACATCACCAAGAAGTTTCTAAGAAAGCTTCTTTCTTGTTTTCATCTGTGGATATTTCCTTTGTCACTGTAATGTTCATTGCGCTATGAAGTATCTAATTGCAGATTTCCAGAAAACTGTGCTAACAAACAGATCACAGAAGAGAAACGTGTAACTCTGTGAGTTGCATTCACACATGGCAATGCAGTTTCTCAGAAAGCTTCTCTTTAGTTATTATGTGAGGATATTTCCCTTATCACCATGGGCCCCAATAGGCTCCCAAATATCACTTTGCAGATTCCACGAAAAGAGTGTTAGCAACTGCTTCTTGAGGCAGAGGTTGTAACTCTGTGAGATGAACTCACAGATCAGAAAGAAGTTTCTCAGAAAGCTTCTTTCACGTTTTGAACGGATGAAATTTCCTTTATCAGCGTAGGCCTCAATGTGATCCAAAGAAGCCCTTCTCAGATTCCTCAAAGACAGTGTTAATGGACTGCTCCACGAAACATAAGTGTAACTCTGTGAGATGAATTCACACATCACCAAGAAGTTTCTAAGAAAGCTTCTTTCTTGTTTTCATCTGTGGATATTTCCTTTGTCACTGTAATGTTCATTGCGCTATGAAGTATCTAATTGCAGATTTCCAGAAAACTGTGCTAACAAACAGATCACAGAAGAGAAACGTGTAACTCTGTGAGTTGCATTCACACATGGCAATGCAGTTTCTCAGAAAGCTTCTCTTTAGTTATTATGTGAGGATATTTCCCTTATCACCATGGGCCCCAATAGGCTCCCAAATATCACTTTGCAGATTCCACGAAAAGAGTGTTAGCAAACTGCTTCTTGAGGCAGAGGTTGTAACTCTGTGAGATGAACTCACAGATCAGAAAGAAGTTTCTCAGAAAGCTTCTTTCACGTTTTGAACGGATGAAATTTCCTTTATCAGCGTAGGCCTCAATGTGATCCAAAGAAGCCCTTCTCAGATTCCTCAAAGACAGTGTTAATGGACTGCTCCACGAAACATAAGTGTAACTCTGTGAGATGAATTCACACATCACCAAGAAGTTTCTAAGAAAGCTTCTTTCTTGTTTTCATCTGTGGATATTTCCTTTGTCACTGTAATGTTCATTGCGCTATGAAGTATCTAATTGCAGATTTCCAGAAAACTGTGCTAACAAACAGATCACAGAAGAGAAACGTGTAACTCTGTGAGTTGCATTCACACATGGCAATGCAGTTTCTCAGAAAGCTTCTCTTTAGTTATTATGTGAGGATATTTCCTTATCACCATGGGCCCCAATAGGCTCCCAAATATCACTTTGCAGATTCCACGAAAAGAGTGTTAGCAAACTGCTTCTTGAGGCAGAGGTTGTAACTCTGTGAGATGAACTCACAGATCAGAAAGAAGTTTCTCAGAAAGCTTCTTTCACGTTTTGAACGGATGAAATTTCCTTTATCAGCGTAGGCCTCAATGTGATCCAAAGAAGCCCTTCTCAGATTCCTCAAAGACAGTGTTAATGGACTGCTCCACGAAACATAAGTGTAACTCTGTGAGATGAATTCACACATCACCAAGAAGTTTCTAAGAAAGCTTCTTTCTTGTTTTCATCTGTGGATATTTCCTTTGTCACTGTAATGTTCATTGCGCTATGAAGTATCTAATTGCAGATTTCCAGAAAACTGTGCTAACAAACAGATCACAGAAGAGAAACGTGTAACTCTGTGAGTTGCATTCACACATGGCAATGCAGTTTCTCAGAAAGCTTCTCTTTAGTTATTATGTGAGGATATTTCCCTTATCACCATGGGCCCCAATAGGCTCCCAAATATCACTTTGCAGATTCCACGAAAAGAGTGTTAGCAAACTGCTTCTTGAGGCAGAGGTTGTAACTCTGTGAGATGAACTCACAGATCAGAAAGAAGTTTCTCAGAAAGCTTCTTTCACGTTTTGAACGGATGAAATTTCCTTTATCAGCGTAGGCCTCAATGTGATCCAAAGAAGCCCTTCTCAGATTCCTCAAAGACAGTGTTAATGGACTGCTCCACGAAACATAAGTGTAACTCTGTGAGATGAATTCACACATCACCAAGAAGTTTCTAAGAAAGCTTCTTTCTTGTTTTCATCTGTGGATATTTCCTTTGTCACTGTAATGTTCATTGCGCTATGAAGTATCTAATTGCAGATTTCCAGAAAACTGTGCTAACAAACAGATCACAGAAGAGAAACGTGTAACTCTGTGAGTTGCATTCACACATGGCAATGCAGTTTCTCAGAAAGCTTCTCTTTAGTTATTATGTGAGGATATTTCCCTTATCACCATGGGCCCCAATAGGCTCCCAAATATCACTTTGCAGATTCCACGAAAAGAGTGTTAGCAAACTGCTTCTTGAGGCAGAGGTTGTAACTCTGTGAGATGAACTCACAGATCAGAAAGAAGTTTCTCAGAAAGCTTCTTTCACGTTTTGAACGGATGAAATTTCCTTTATCAGCGTAGGCCTCAATGTGATCCAAAGAAGCCCTTCTCAGATTCCTCAAAGACAGTGTTAATGGACTGCTCCACGAAACATAAGTGTAACTCTGTGAGATGAATTCACACATCACCAAGAAGTTTCTAAGAAAGCTTCTTTCTTGTTTTCATCTGTGGATATTTCCTTTGTCACTGTAATGTTCATTGCGCTATGAAGTATCTAATTGCAGATTTCCAGAAAACTGTGCTAACAAACAGATCACAGAAGAGAAACGTGTAACTCTGTGAGTTGCATTCACACATGGCAATGCAGTTTCTCAGAAAGCTTCTCTTTAGTTATTATGTGAGGATATTTCCCTTATCACCATGGGCCCCAATAGGCTCCCAAATATCACTTTGCAGATTCCACGAAAAGAGTGTTAGCAAACTGCTTCTTGAGGCAGAGGTTGTAACTCTGTGAGATGAACTCACAGATCAGAAAGAAGTTTCTCAGAAAGCTTCTTTCACGTTTTGAACGGATGAAATTTCCTTTATCAGCGTAGGCCTCAATGTGATCCAAAGAAGCCCTTCTCAGATTCCTCAAAGACAGTGTTAATGGACTGCTCCACGAAACATAAGTGTAACTCTGTGAGATGAATTCACACATCACCAAGAAGTTTCTAAGAAAGCTTCTTTCTTGTTTTCATCTGTGGATATTTCCTTTGTCACTGTAATGTTCATTGCGCTATGAAGTATCTAATTGCAGATTTCCAGAAAACTGTGCTAACAAACAGATCACAGAAGAGAAACGTGTAACTCTGTGAGTTGCATTCACACATGGCAATGCAGTTTCTCAGAAAGCTTCTCTTTAGTTATTATGTGAGGATATTTCCCTTATCACCATGGGCCCCAATAGGCTCCCAAATATCACTTTGCAGATTCCACGAAAAGAGTGTTAGCAAACTGCTTCTTGAGGCAGAGGTTGTAACTCTGTGAGATGAACTCACAGATCAGAAAGAAGTTTCTCAGAAAGCTTCTTTCACGTTTTGAACGGATGAAATTTCCTTTATCAGCGTAGGCCTCAATGTGATCCAAAGAAGCCCTTCTCAGATTCCTCAAAGACAGTGTTAATGGACTGCTCCACGAAACATAAGTGTAACTCTGTGAGATGAATTCACACATCACCAAGAAGTTTCTAAGAAAGCTTCTTTCTTGTTTTCATCTGTGGATATTTCCTTTGTCACTGTAATGTTCATTGCGCTATGAAGTATCTAATTGCAGATTTCCAGAAAACTGTGCTAACAAACAGATCACAGAAGAGAAACGTGTAACTCTGTGAGTTGCATTCACACATGGCAATGCAGTTTCTCAGAAAGCTTCTCTTTAGTTATTATGTGAGGATATTTCCCTTATCACCATGGGCCCCAATAGGCTCCCAAATATCACTTTGCAGATTCCACGAAAAGAGTGTTAGCAAACTGCTTCTTGAGGCAGAGGTTGTAACTCTGTGAGATGAACTCACAGATCAGAAAGAAGTTTCTCAGAAAGCTTCTTTCACGTTTTGAACGGATGAAATTTCCTTTATCAGCGTAGGCCTCAATGTGATCCAAAGAAGCCCTTCTCAGATTCCTCAAAGACAGTGTTAATGGACTGCTCCACGAAACATAAGTGTAACTCTGTGAGATGAATTCACACATCACCAAGAAGTTTCTAAGAAAGCTTCTTTCTTGTTTTCATCTGTGGATATTTCCTTTGTCACTGTAATGTTCATTGCGCTATGAAGTATCTAATTGCAGATTTCCAGAAAACTGTGCTAACAAACAGATCACAGAAGAGAAACGTGTAACTCTGTGAGTTGCATTCACACATGGCAATGCAGTTTCTCAGAAAGCTTCTCTTTAGTTATTATGTGAGGATATTTCCCTTATCACCATGGGCCCCAATAGGCTCCCAAATATCACTTTGCAGATTCCACGAAAAGAGTGTTAGCAAACTGCTTCTTGAGGCAGAGGTTGTAACTCTGTGAGATGAACTCACAGATCAGAAAGAAGTTTCTCAGAAAGCTTCTTTCACGTTTTGAACGGATGAAATTTCCTTTATCAGCGTAGGCCTCAATGTGATCCAAAGAAGCCCTTCTCAGATTCCTCAAAGACAGTGTTAATGGACTGCTCCACGAAACATAAGTGTAACTCTGTGAGATGAATTCACACATCACCAAGAAGTTTCTAAGAAAGCTTCTTTCTTGTTTTCATCTGTGGATATTTCCTTTGTCACTGTAATGTTCATTGCGCTATGAAGTATCTAATTGCAGATTTCCAGAAAACTGTGCTAACAAACAGATCACAGAAGAGAAACGTGTAACTCTGTGAGTTGCATTCACACATGGCAATGCAGTTTCTCAGAAAGCTTCTCTTTAGTTATTATGTGAGGATATTTCCCTTATCACCATGGGCCCCAATAGGCTCCCAAATATCACTTTGCAGATTCCACGAAAAGAGTGTTAGCAAACTGCTTCTTGAGGCAGAGGTTGTAACTCTGTGAGATGAACTCACAGATCAGAAAGAAGTTTCTCAGAAAGCTTCTTTCACGTTTTGAACGGATGAAATTTCCTTTATCAGCGTAGGCCTCAATGTGATCCAAAGAAGCCCTTCTCAGATTCCTCAAAGACAGTGTTAATGGACTGCTCCACGAAACATAAGTGTAACTCTGTGAGATGAATTCACACATCACCAAGAAGTTTCTAAGAAAGCTTCTTTCTTGTTTTCATCTGTGGATATTTCCTTTGTCACTGTAATGTTCATTGCGCTATGAAGTATCTAATTGCAGATTTCCAGAAAACTGTGCTAACAAACAGATCACAGAAGAGAAACGTGTAACTCTGTGAGTTGCATTCACACATGGCAATGCAGTTTCTCAGAAAGCTTCTCTTTAGTTATTATGTGAGGATATTTCCCTTATCACCATGGGCCCCAATAGGCTCCCAAATATCACTTTGCAGATTCCACGAAAAGAGTGTTAGCAAACTGCTTCTTGAGGCAGAGGTTGTAACTCTGTGAGATGAACTCACAGATCAGAAAGAAGTTTCTCAGAAAGCTTCTTTCACGTTTTGAACGGATGAAATTTCCTTTATCAGCGTAGGCCTCAATGTGATCCAAAGAAGCCCTTCTCAGATTCCTCAAAGACAGTGTTAATGGACTGCTCCACGAAACATAAGTGTAACTCTGTGAGATGAATTCACACATCACCAAGAAGTTTCTAAGAAAGCTTCTTTCTTGTTTTCATCTGTGGATATTTCCTTTGTCACTGTAATGTTCATTGCGCTATGAAGTATCTAATTGCAGATTTCCAGAAAACTGTGCTAACAAACAGATCACAGAAGAGAAACGTGTAACTCTGTGAGTTGCATTCACACATGGCAATGCAGTTTCTCAGAAAGCTTCTCTTTAGTTATTATGTGAGGATATTTCCCTTATCACCATGGGCCCCAATAGGCTCCCAAATATCACTTTGCAGATTCCACGAAAAGAGTGTTAGCAAACTGCTTCTTGAGGCAGAGGTTGTAACTCTGTGAGATGAACTCACAGATCAGAAAGAAGTTTCTCAGAAAGCTTCTTTCACGTTTTGAACGGATGAAATTTCCTTTATCAGCGTAGGCCTCAATGTGATCCAAAGAAGCCCTTCTCAGATTCCTCAAAGACAGTGTTAATGGACTGCTCCACGAAACATAAGTGTAACTCTGTGAGATGAATTCACACATCACCAAGAAGTTTCTAAGAAAGCTTCTTTCTTGTTTTCATCTGTGGATATTTCCTTTGTCACTGTAATGTTCATTGCGCTATGAAGTATCTAATTGCAGATTTCCAGAAAACTGTGCTAACAAACAGATCACAGAAGAGAAACGTGTAACTCTGTGAGTTGCATTCACACATGGCAATGCAGTTTCTCAGAAAGCTTCTCTTTAGTTATTATGTGAGGATATTTCCCTTATCACCATGGGCCCCAATAGGCTCCCAAATATCACTTTGCAGATTCCACGAAAAGAGTGTTAGCAAACTGCTTCTTGAGGCAGAGGTTGTAACTCTGTGAGATGAACTCACAGATCAGAAAGAAGTTTCTCAGAAAGCTTCTTTCACGTTTTGAACGGATGAAATTTCCTTTATCAGCGTAGGCCTCAATGTGATCCAAAGAAGCCCTTCTCAGATTCCTCAAAGACAGTGTTAATGGACTGCTCCACGAAACATAAGTGTAACTCTGTGAGATGAATTCACACATCACCAAGAAGTTTCTAAGAAAGCTTCTTTCTTGTTTTCATCTGTGGATATTTCCTTTGTCACTGTAATGTTCATTGCGCTATGAAGTATCTAATTGCAGATTTCCAGAAAACTGTGCTAACAAACAGATCACAGAAGAGAAACGTGTAACTCTGTGAGTTGCATTCACACATGGCAATGCAGTTTCTCAGAAAGCTTCTCTTTAGTTATTATGTGAGGATATTTCCCTTATCACCATGGGCCCCAATAGGCTCCCAAATATCACTTTGCAGATTCCACGAAAAGAGTGTTAGCAAACTGCTTCTTGAGGCAGAGGTTGTAACTCTGTGAGATGAACTCACAGATCAGAAAGAAGTTTCTCAGAAAGCTTCTTTCACGTTTTGAACGGATGAAATTTCCTTTATCAGCGTAGGCCTCAATGTGATCCAAAGAAGCCCTTCTCAGATTCCTCAAAGACAGTGTTAATGGACTGCTCCACGAAACATAAGTGTAACTCTGTGAGATGAATTCACACATCACCAAGAAGTTTCTAAGAAAGCTTCTTTCTTGTTTTCATCTGTGGATATTTCCTTTGTCACTGTAATGTTCATTGCGCTATGAAGTATCTAATTGCAGATTTCCAGAAAACTGTGCTAACAAACAGATCACAGAAGAGAAACGTGTAACTCTGTGAGTTGCATTCACACATGGCAATGCAGTTTCTCAGAAAGCTTCTCTTTAGTTATTATGTGAGGATATTTCCCTTATCACCATGGGCCCCAATAGGCTCCCAAATATCACTTTGCAGATTCCACGAAAAGAGTGTTAGCAAACTGCTTCTTGAGGCAGAGGTTGTAACTCTGTGAGATGAACTCACAGATCAGAAAGAAGTTTCTCAGAAAGCTTCTTTCACGTTTTGAACGGATGAAATTTCCTTTATCAGCGTAGGCCTCAATGTGATCCAAAGAAGCCCTTCTCAGATTCCTCAAAGACAGTGTTAATGGACTGCTCCACGAAACATAAGTGTAACTCTGTGAGATGAATTCACACATCACCAAGAAGTTTCTAAGAAAGCTTCTTTCTTGTTTTCATCTGTGGATATTTCCTTTGTCACTGTAATGTTCATTGCGCTATGAAGTATCTAATTGCAGATTTCCAGAAAACTGTGCTAACAAACAGATCACAGAAGAGAAACGTGTAACTCTGTGAGTTGCATTCACACATGGCAATGCAGTTTCTCAGAAAGCTTCTCTTTAGTTATTATGTGAGGATATTTCCCTTATCACCATGGGCCCCAATAGGCTCCCAAATATCACTTTGCAGATTCCACGAAAAGAGTGTTAGCAAACTGCTTCTTGAGGCAGAGGTTGTAACTCTGTGAGATGAACTCACAGATCAGAAAGAAGTTTCTCAGAAAGCTTCTTTCACGTTTTGAACGGATGAAATTTCCTTTATCAGCGTAGGCCTCAATGTGATCCAAAGAAGCCCTTCTCAGATTCCTCAAAGACAGTGTTAATGGACTGCTCCACGAAACATAAGTGTAACTCTGTGAGATGAATTCACACATCACCAAGAAGTTTCTAAGAAAGCTTCTTTCTTGTTTTCATCTGTGGATATTTCCTTTGTCACTGTAATGTTCATTGCGCTATGAAGTATCTAATTGCAGATTTCCAGAAAACTGTGCTAACAAACAGATCACAGAAGAGAAACGTGTAACTCTGTGAGTTGCATTCACACATGGCAATGCAGTTTCTCAGAAAGCTTCTCTTTAGTTATTATGTGAGGATATTTCCCTTATCACCATGGGCCCCAATAGGCTCCCAAATATCACTTTGCAGATTCCACGAAAAGAGTGTTAGCAAACTGCTTCTTGAGGCAGAGGTTGTAACTCTGTGAGATGAACTCACAGATCAGAAAGAAGTTTCTCAGAAAGCTTCTTTCACGTTTTGAACGGATGAAATTTCCTTTATCAGCGTAGGCCTCAATGTGATCCAAAGAAGCCCTTCTCAGATTCCTCAAAGACAGTGTTAATGGACTGCTCCACGAAACATAAGTGTAACTCTGTGAGATGAATTCACACATCACCAAGAAGTTTCTAAGAAAGCTTCTTTCTTGTTTTCATCTGTGGATATTTCCTTTGTCACTGTAATGTTCATTGCGCTATGAAGTATCTAATTGCAGATTTCCAGAAAACTGTGCTAACAAACAGATCACAGAAGAGAAACGTGTAACTCTGTGAGTTGCATTCACACATGGCAATGCAGTTTCTCAGAAAGCTTCTCTTTAGTTATTATGTGAGGATATTTCCCTTATCACCATGGGCCCCAATAGGCTCCCAAATATCACTTTGCAGATTCCACGAAAAGAGTGTTAGCAAACTGCTTCTTGAGGCAGAGGTTGTAACTCTGTGAGATGAACTCACAGATCAGAAAGAAGTTTCTCAGAAAGCTTCTTTCACGTTTTGAACGGATGAAATTTCCTTTATCAGCGTAGGCCTCAATGTGATCCAAAGAAGCCCTTCTCAGATTCCTCAAAGACAGTGTTAATGGACTGCTCCACGAAACATAAGTGTAACTCTGTGAGATGAATTCACACATCACCAAGAAGTTTCTAAGAAAGCTTCTTTCTTGTTTTCATCTGTGGATATTTCCTTTGTCACTGTAATGTTCATTGCGCTATGAAGTATCTAATTGCAGATTTCCAGAAAACTGTGCTAACAAACAGATCACAGAAGAGAAACGTGTAACTCTGTGAGTTGCATTCACACATGGCAATGCAGTTTCTCAGAAAGCTTCTCTTTAGTTATTATGTGAGGATATTTCCCTTATCACCATGGGCCCCAATAGGCTCCCAAATATCACTTTGCAGATTCCACGAAAAGAGTGTTAGCAAACTGCTTCTTGAGGCAGAGGTTGTAACTCTGTGAGATGAACTCACAGATCAGAAAGAAGTTTCTCAGAAAGCTTCTTTCACGTTTTGAACGGATGAAATTTCCTTTATCAGCGTAGGCCTCAATGTGATCCAAAGAAGCCCTTCTCAGATTCCTCAAAGACAGTGTTAATGGACTGCTCCACGAAACATAAGTGTAACTCTGTGAGATGAATTCACACATCACCAAGAAGTTTCTAAGAAAGCTTCTTTCTTGTTTTCATCTGTGGATATTTCCTTTGTCACTGTAATGTTCATTGCGCTATGAAGTATCTAATTGCAGATTTCCAGAAAACTGTGCTAACAAACAGATCACAGAAGAGAAACGTGTAACTCTGTGAGTTGCATTCACACATGGCAATGCAGTTTCTCAGAAAGCTTCTCTTTAGTTATTATGTGAGGATATTTCCCTTATCACCATGGGCCCCAATAGGCTCCCAAATATCACTTTGCAGATTCCACGAAAAGAGTGTTAGCAAACTGCTTCTTGAGGCAGAGGTTGTAACTCTGTGAGATGAACTCACAGATCAGAAAGAAGTTTCTCAGAAAGCTTCTTTCACGTTTTGAACGGATGAAATTTCCTTTATCAGCGTAGGCCTCAATGTGATCCAAAGAAGCCCTTCTCAGATTCCTCAAAGACAGTGTTAATGGACTGCTCCACGAAACATAAGTGTAACTCTGTGAGATGAATTCACACATCACCAAGAAGTTTCTAAGAAAGCTTCTTTCTTGTTTTCATCTGTGGATATTTCCTTTGTCACTGTAATGTTCATTGCGCTATGAAGTATCTAATTGCAGATTTCCAGAAAACTGTGCTAACAAACAGATCACAGAAGAGAAACGTGTAACTCTGTGAGTTGCATTCACACATGGCAATGCAGTTTCTCAGAAAGCTTCTCTTTAGTTATTATGTGAGGATATTTCCCTTATCACCATGGGCCCCAATAGGCTCCCAAATATCACTTTGCAGATTCCACGAAAAGAGTGTTAGCAAACTGCTTCTTGAGGCAGAGGTTGTAACTCTGTGAGATGAACTCACAGATCAGAAAGAAGTTTCTCAGAAAGCTTCTTTCACGTTTTGAACGGATGAAATTTCCTTTATCAGCGTAGGCCTCAATGTGATCCAAAGAAGCCCTTCTCAGATTCCTCAAAGACAGTGTTAATGGACTGCTCCACGAAACATAAGTGTAACTCTGTGAGATGAATTCACACATCACCAAGAAGTTTCTAAGAAAGCTTCTTTCTTGTTTTCATCTGTGGATATTTCCTTTGTCACTGTAATGTTCATTGCGCTATGAAGTATCTAATTGCAGATTTCCAGAAAACTGTGCTAACAAACAGATCACAGAAGAGAAACGTGTAACTCTGTGAGTTGCATTCACACATGGCAATGCAGTTTCTCAGAAAGCTTCTCTTTAGTTATTATGTGAGGATATTTCCCTTATCACCATGGGCCCCAATAGGCTCCCAAATATCACTTTGCAGATTCCACGAAAAGAGTGTTAGCAAACTGCTTCTTGAGGCAGAGGTTGTAACTCTGTGAGATGAACTCACAGATCAGAAAGAAGTTTCTCAGAAAGCTTCTTTCACGTTTTGAACGGATGAAATTTCCTTTATCAGCGTAGGCCTCAATGTGATCCAAAGAAGCCCTTCTCAGATTCCTCAAAGACAGTGTTAATGGACTGCTCCACGAAACATAAGTGTAACTCTGTGAGATGAATTCACACATCACCAAGAAGTTTCTAAGAAAGCTTCTTTCTTGTTTTCATCTGTGGATATTTCCTTTGTCACTGTAATGTTCATTGCGCTATGAAGTATCTAATTGCAGATTTCCAGAAAACTGTGCTAACAAACAGATCACAGAAGAGAAACGTGTAACTCTGTGAGTTGCATTCACACATGGCAATGCAGTTTCTCAGAAAGCTTCTCTTTAGTTATTATGTGAGGATATTTCCCTTATCACCATGGGCCCCAATAGGCTCCCAAATATCACTTTGCAGATTCCACGAAAAGAGTGTTAGCAAACTGCTTCTTGAGGCAGAGGTTGTAACTCTGTGAGATGAACTCACAGATCAGAAAGAAGTTTCTCAGAAAGCTTCTTTCACGTTTTGAACGGATGAAATTTCCTTTATCAGCGTAGGCCTCAATGTGA
This sequence comes from Rhinopithecus roxellana, assembly GCF_007565055.1. Classification (NCBI taxonomy): domain Eukaryota; kingdom Metazoa; phylum Chordata; class Mammalia; order Primates; family Cercopithecidae; genus Rhinopithecus; species Rhinopithecus roxellana. The sequence continues at coordinate 12,921 of NW_022143822.1, forward strand.
TCCAAAGAAGCCCTTCTCAGATTCCTCAAAGACAGTGTTAATGGACTGCTCCACGAAACATAAGTGTAACTCTGTGAGATGAATTCACACATCACCAAGAAGTTTCTAAGAAAGCTTCTTTCTTGTTTTCATCTGTGGATATTTCCTTTGTCACTGTAATGTTCATTGCGCTATGAAGTATCTAATTGCAGATTTCCAGAAAACTGTGCTAACAAACAGATCACAGAAGAGAAACGTGTAACTCTGTGAGTTGCATTCACACATGGCAATGCAGTTTCTCAGAAAGCTTCTCTTTAGTTATTATGTGAGGATATTTCCCTTATCACCATGGGCCCCAATAGGCTCCCAAATATCACTTTGCAGATTCCACGAAAAGAGTGTTAGCAAACTGCTTCTTGAGGCAGAGGTTGTAACTCTGTGAGATGAACTCACAGATCAGAAAGAAGTTTCTCAGAAAGCTTCTTTCACGTTTTGAACGGATGAAATTTCCTTTATCAGCGTAGGCCTCAATGTGATCCAAAGAAGCCCTTCTCAGATTCCTCAAAGACAGTGTTAATGGACTGCTCCACGAAACATAAGTGTAACTCTGTGAGATGAATTCACACATCACCAAGAAGTTTCTAAGAAAGCTTCTTTCTTGTTTTCATCTGTGGATATTTCCTTTGTCACTGTAATGTTCATTGCGCTATGAAGTATCTAATTGCAGATTTCCAGAAAACTGTGCTAACAAACAGATCACAGAAGAGAAACGTGTAACTCTGTGAGTTGCATTCACACATGGCAATGCAGTTTCTCAGAAAGCTTCTCTTTAGTTATTATGTGAGGATATTTCCCTTATCACCATGGGCCCCAATAGGCTCCCAAATATCACTTTGCAGATTCCACGAAAAGAGTGTTAGCAAACTGCTTCTTGAGGCAGAGGTTGTAACTCTGTGAGATGAACTCACAGATCAGAAAGAAGTTTCTCAGAAAGCTTCTTTCACGTTTTGAACGGATGAAATTTCCTTTATCAGCGTAGGCCTCAATGTGATCCAAAGAAGCCCTTCTCAGATTCCTCAAAGACAGTGTTAATGGACTGCTCCACGAAACATAAGTGTAACTCTGTGAGATGAATTCACACATCACCAAGAAGTTTCTAAGAAAGCTTCTTTCTTGTTTTCATCTGTGGATATTTCCTTTGTCACTGTAATGTTCATTGCGCTATGAAGTATCTAATTGCAGATTTCCAGAAAACTGTGCTAACAAACAGATCACAGAAGAGAAACGTGTAACTCTGTGAGTTGCATTCACACATGGCAATGCAGTTTCTCAGAAAGCTTCTCTTTAGTTATTATGTGAGGATATTTCCCTTATCACCATGGGCCCCAATAGGCTCCCAAATATCACTTTGCAGATTCCACGAAAAGAGTGTTAGCAAACTGCTTCTTGAGGCAGAGGTTGTAACTCTGTGAGATGAACTCACAGATCAGAAAGAAGTTTCTCAGAAAGCTTCTTTCACGTTTTGAACGGATGAAATTTCCTTTATCAGCGTAGGCCTCAATGTGATCCAAAGAAGCCCTTCTCAGATTCCTCAAAGACAGTGTTAATGGACTGCTCCACGAAACATAAGTGTAACTCTGTGAGATGAATTCACACATCACCAAGAAGTTTCTAAGAAAGCTTCTTTCTTGTTTTCATCTGTGGATATTTCCTTTGTCACTGTAATGTTCATTGCGCTATGAAGTATCTAATTGCAGATTTCCAGAAAACTGTGCTAACAAACAGATCACAGAAGAGAAACGTGTAACTCTGTGAGTTGCATTCACACATGGCAATGCAGTTTCTCAGAAAGCTTCTCTTTAGTTATTATGTGAGGATATTTCCCTTATCACCATGGGCCCCAATAGGCTCCCAAATATCACTTTGCAGATTCCACGAAAAGAGTGTTAGCAAACTGCTTCTTGAGGCAGAGGTTGTAACTCTGTGAGATGAACTCACAGATCAGAAAGAAGTTTCTCAGAAAGCTTCTTTCACGTTTTGAACGGATGAAATTTCCTTTATCAGCGTAGGCCTCAATGTGATCCAAAGAAGCCCTTCTCAGATTCCTCAAAGACAGTGTTAATGGACTGCTCCACGAAACATAAGTGTAACTCTGTGAGATGAATTCACACATCACCAAGAAGTTTCTAAGAAAGCTTCTTTCTTGTTTTCATCTGTGGATATTTCCTTTGTCACTGTAATGTTCATTGCGCTATGAAGTATCTAATTGCAGATTTCCAGAAAACTGTGCTAACAAACAGATCACAGAAGAGAAACGTGTAACTCTGTGAGTTGCATTCACACATGGCAATGCAGTTTCTCAGAAAGCTTCTCTTTAGTTATTATGTGAGGATATTTCCCTTATCACCATGGGCCCCAATAGGCTCCCAAATATCACTTTGCAGATTCCACGAAAAGAGTGTTAGCAAACTGCTTCTTGAGGCAGAGGTTGTAACTCTGTGAGATGAACTCACAGATCAGAAAGAAGTTTCTCAGAAAGCTTCTTTCACGTTTTGAACGGATGAAATTTCCTTTATCAGCGTAGGCCTCAATGTGATCCAAAGAAGCCCTTCTCAGATTCCTCAAAGACAGTGTTAATGGACTGCTCCACGAAACATAAGTGTAACTCTGTGAGATGAATTCACACATCACCAAGAAGTTTCTAAGAAAGCTTCTTTCTTGTTTTCATCTGTGGATATTTCCTTTGTCACTGTAATGTTCATTGCGCTATGAAGTATCTAATTGCAGATTTCCAGAAAACTGTGCTAACAAACAGATCACAGAAGAGAAACGTGTAACTCTGTGAGTTGCATTCACACATGGCAATGCAGTTTCTCAGAAAGCTTCTCTTTAGTTATTATGTGAGGATATTTCCCTTATCACCATGGGCCCCAATAGGCTCCCAAATATCACTTTGCAGATTCCACGAAAAGAGTGTTAGCAAACTGCTTCTTGAGGCAGAGGTTGTAACTCTGTGAGATGAACTCACAGATCAGAAAGAAGTTTCTCAGAAAGCTTCTTTCACGTTTTGAACGGATGAAATTTCCTTTATCAGCGTAGGCCTCAATGTGATCCAAAGAAGCCCTTCTCAGATTCCTCAAAGACAGTGTTAATGGACTGCTCCACGAAACATAAGTGTAACTCTGTGAGATGAATTCACACATCACCAAGAAGTTTCTAAGAAAGCTTCTTTCTTGTTTTCATCTGTGGATATTTCCTTTGTCACTGTAATGTTCATTGCGCTATGAAGTATCTAATTGCAGATTTCCAGAAAACTGTGCTAACAAACAGATCACAGAAGAGAAACGTGTAACTCTGTGAGTTGCATTCACACATGGCAATGCAGTTTCTCAGAAAGCTTCTCTTTAGTTATTATGTGAGGATATTTCCCTTATCACCATGGGCCCCAATAGGCTCCCAAATATCACTTTGCAGATTCCACGAAAAGAGTGTTAGCAAACTGCTTCTTGAGGCAGAGGTTGTAACTCTGTGAGATGAACTCACAGATCAGAAAGAAGTTTCTCAGAAAGCTTCTTTCACGTTTTGAACGGATGAAATTTCCTTTATCAGCGTAGGCCTCAATGTGATCCAAAGAAGCCCTTCTCAGATTCCTCAAAGACAGTGTTAATGGACTGCTCCACGAAACATAAGTGTAACTCTGTGAGATGAATTCACACATCACCAAGAAGTTTCTAAGAAAGCTTCTTTCTTGTTTTCATCTGTGGATATTTCCTTTGTCACTGTAATGTTCATTGCGCTATGAAGTATCTAATTGCAGATTTCCAGAAAACTGTGCTAACAAACAGATCACAGAAGAGAAACGTGTAACTCTGTGAGTTGCATTCACACATGGCAATGCAGTTTCTCAGAAAGCTTCTCTTTAGTTATTATGTGAGGATATTTCCCTTATCACCATGGGCCCCAATAGGCTCCCAAATATCACTTTGCAGATTCCACGAAAAGAGTGTTAGCAAACTGCTTCTTGAGGCAGAGGTTGTAACTCTGTGAGATGAACTCACAGATCAGAAAGAAGTTTCTCAGAAAGCTTCTTTCACGTTTTGAACGGATGAAATTTCCTTTATCAGCGTAGGCCTCAATGTGATCCAAAGAAGCCCTTCTCAGATTCCTCAAAGACAGTGTTAATGGACTGCTCCACGAAACATAAGTGTAACTCTGTGAGATGAATTCACACATCACCAAGAAGTTTCTAAGAAAGCTTCTTTCTTGTTTTCATCTGTGGATATTTCCTTTGTCACTGTAATGTTCATTGCGCTATGAAGTATCTAATTGCAGATTTCCAGAAAACTGTGCTAACAAACAGATCACAGAAGAGAAACGTGTAACTCTGTGAGTTGCATTCACACATGGCAATGCAGTTTCTCAGAAAGCTTCTCTTTAGTTATTATGTGAGGATATTTCCCTTATCACCATGGGCCCCAATAGGCTCCCAAATATCACTTTGCAGATTCCACGAAAAGAGTGTTAGCAAACTGCTTCTTGAGGCAGAGGTTGTAACTCTGTGAGATGAACTCACAGATCAGAAAGAAGTTTCTCAGAAAGCTTCTTTCACGTTTTGAACGGATGAAATTTCCTTTATCAGCGTAGGCCTCAATGTGATCCAAAGAAGCCCTTCTCAGATTCCTCAAAGACAGTGTTAATGGACTGCTCCACGAAACATAAGTGTAACTCTGTGAGATGAATTCACACATCACCAAGAAGTTTCTAAGAAAGCTTCTTTCTTGTTTTCATCTGTGGATATTTCCTTTGTCACTGTAATGTTCATTGCGCTATGAAGTATCTAATTGCAGATTTCCAGAAAACTGTGCTAACAAACAGATCACAGAAGAGAAACGTGTAACTCTGTGAGTTGCATTCACACATGGCAATGCAGTTTCTCAGAAAGCTTCTCTTTAGTTATTATGTGAGGATATTTCCCTTATCACCATGGGCCCCAATAGGCTCCCAAATATCACTTTGCAGATTCCACGAAAAGAGTGTTAGCAAACTGCTTCTTGAGGCAGAGGTTGTAACTCTGTGAGATGAACTCACAGATCAGAAAGAAGTTTCTCAGAAAGCTTCTTTCACGTTTTGAACGGATGAAATTTCCTTTATCAGCGTAGGCCTCAATGTGATCCAAAGAAGCCCTTCTCAGATTCCTCAAAGACAGTGTTAATGGACTGCTCCACGAAACATAAGTGTAACTCTGTGAGATGAATTCACACATCACCAAGAAGTTTCTAAGAAAGCTTCTTTCTTGTTTTCATCTGTGGATATTTCCTTTGTCACTGTAATGTTCATTGCGCTATGAAGTATCTAATTGCAGATTTCCAGAAAACTGTGCTAACAAACAGATCACAGAAGAGAAACGTGTAACTCTGTGAGTTGCATTCACACATGGCAATGCAGTTTCTCAGAAAGCTTCTCTTTAGTTATTATGTGAGGATATTTCCCTTATCACCATGGGCCCCAATAGGCTCCCAAATATCACTTTGCAGATTCCACGAAAAGAGTGTTAGCAAACTGCTTCTTGAGGCAGAGGTTGTAACTCTGTGAGATGAACTCACAGATCAGAAAGAAGTTTCTCAGAAAGCTTCTTTCACGTTTTGAACGGATGAAATTTCCTTTATCAGCGTAGGCCTCAATGTGATCCAAAGAAGCCCTTCTCAGATTCCTCAAAGACAGTGTTAATGGACTGCTCCACGAAACATAAGTGTAACTCTGTGAGATGAATTCACACATCACCAAGAAGTTTCTAAGAAAGCTTCTTTCTTGTTTTCATCTGTGGATATTTCCTTTGTCACTGTAATGTTCATTGCGCTATGAAGTATCTAATTGCAGATTTCCAGAAAACTGTGCTAACAAACAGATCACAGAAGAGAAACGTGTAACTCTGTGAGTTGCATTCACACATGGCAATGCAGTTTCTCAGAAAGCTTCTCTTTAGTTATTATGTGAGGATATTTCCCTTATCACCATGGGCCCCAATAGGCTCCCAAATATCACTTTGCAGATTCCACGAAAAGAGTGTTAGCAAACTGCTTCTTGAGGCAGAGGTTGTAACTCTGTGAGATGAACTCACAGATCAGAAAGAAGTTTCTCAGAAAGCTTCTTTCACGTTTTGAACGGATGAAATTTCCTTTATCAGCGTAGGCCTCAATGTGATCCAAAGAAGCCCTTCTCAGATTCCTCAAAGACAGTGTTAATGGACTGCTCCACGAAACATAAGTGTAACTCTGTGAGATGAATTCACACATCACCAAGAAGTTTCTAAGAAAGCTTCTTTCTTGTTTTCATCTGTGGATATTTCCTTTGTCACTGTAATGTTCATTGCGCTATGAAGTATCTAATTGCAGATTTCCAGAAAACTGTGCTAACAAACAGATCACAGAAGAGAAACGTGTAACTCTGTGAGTTGCATTCACACATGGCAATGCAGTTTCTCAGAAAGCTTCTCTTTAGTTATTATGTGAGGATATTTCCCTTATCACCATGGGCCCCAATAGGCTCCCAAATATCACTTTGCAGATTCCACGAAAAGAGTGTTAGCAAACTGCTTCTTGAGGCAGAGGTTGTAACTCTGTGAGATGAACTCACAGATCAGAAAGAAGTTTCTCAGAAAGCTTCTTTCACGTTTTGAACGGATGAAATTTCCTTTATCAGCGTAGGCCTCAATGTGATCCAAAGAAGCCCTTCTCAGATTCCTCAAAGACAGTGTTAATGGACTGCTCCACGAAACATAAGTGTAACTCTGTGAGATGAATTCACACATCACCAAGAAGTTTCTAAGAAAGCTTCTTTCTTGTTTTCATCTGTGGATATTTCCTTTGTCACTGTAATGTTCATTGCGCTATGAAGTATCTAATTGCAGATTTCCAGAAAACTGTGCTAACAAACAGATCACAGAAGAGAAACGTGTAACTCTGTGAGTTGCATTCACACATGGCAATGCAGTTTCTCAGAAAGCTTCTCTTTAGTTATTATGTGAGGATATTTCCCTTATCACCATGGGCCCCAATAGGCTCCCAAATATCACTTTGCAGATTCCACGAAAAGAGTGTTAGCAAACTGCTTCTTGAGGCAGAGGTTGTAACTCTGTGAGATGAACTCACAGATCAGAAAGAAGTTTCTCAGAAAGCTTCTTTCACGTTTTGAACGGATGAAATTTCCTTTATCAGCGTAGGCCTCAATGTGATCCAAAGAAGCCCTTCTCAGATTCCTCAAAGACAGTGTTAATGGACTGCTCCACGAAACATAAGTGTAACTCTGTGAGATGAATTCACACATCACCAAGAAGTTTCTAAGAAAGCTTCTTTCTTGTTTTCATCTGTGGATATTTCCTTTGTCACTGTAATGTTCATTGCGCTATGAAGTATCTAATTGCAGATTTCCAGAAAACTGTGCTAACAAACAGATCACAGAAGAGAAACGTGTAACTCTGTGAGTTGCATTCACACATGGCAATGCAGTTTCTCAGAAAGCTTCTCTTTAGTTATTATGTGAGGATATTTCCCTTATCACCATGGGCCCCAATAGGCTCCCAAATATCACTTTGCAGATTCCACGAAAAGAGTGTTAGCAAACTGCTTCTTGAGGCAGAGGTTGTAACTCTGTGAGATGAACTCACAGATCAGAAAGAAGTTTCTCAGAAAGCTTCTTTCACGTTTTGAACGGATGAAATTTCCTTTATCAGCGTAGGCCTCAATGTGATCCAAAGAAGCCCTTCTCAGATTCCTCAAAGACAGTGTTAATGGACTGCTCCACGAAACATAAGTGTAACTCTGTGAGATGAATTCACACATCACCAAGAAGTTTCTAAGAAAGCTTCTTTCTTGTTTTCATCTGTGGATATTTCCTTTGTCACTGTAATGTTCATTGCGCTATGAAGTATCTAATTGCAGATTTCCAGAAAACTGTGCTAACAAACAGATCACAGAAGAGAAACGTGTAACTCTGTGAGTTGCATTCACACATGGCAATGCAGTTTCTCAGAAAGCTTCTCTTTAGTTATTATGTGAGGATATTTCCCTTATCACCATGGGCCCCAATAGGCTCCCAAATATCACTTTGCAGATTCCACGAAAAGAGTGTTAGCAAACTGCTTCTTGAGGCAGAGGTTGTAACTCTGTGAGATGAACTCACAGATCAGAAAGAAGTTTCTCAGAAAGCTTCTTTCACGTTTTGAACGGATGAAATTTCCTTTATCAGCGTAGGCCTCAATGTGATCCAAAGAAGCCCTTCTCAGATTCCTCAAAGACAGTGTTAATGGACTGCTCCACGAAACATAAGTGTAACTCTGTGAGATGAATTCACACATCACCAAGAAGTTTCTAAGAAAGCTTCTTTCTTGTTTTCATCTGTGGATATTTCCTTTGTCACTGTAATGTTCATTGCGCTATGAAGTATCTAATTGCAGATTTCCAGAAAACTGTGCTAACAAACAGATCACAGAAGAGAAACGTGTAACTCTGTGAGTTGCATTCACACATGGCAATGCAGTTTCTCAGAAAGCTTCTCTTTAGTTATTATGTGAGGATATTTCCCTTATCACCATGGGCCCCAATAGGCTCCCAAATATCACTTTGCAGATTCCACGAAAAGAGTGTTAGCAAACTGCTTCTTGAGGCAGAGGTTGTAACTCTGTGAGATGAACTCACAGATCAGAAAGAAGTTTCTCAGAAAGCTTCTTTCACGTTTTGAACGGATGAAATTTCCTTTATCAGCGTAGGCCTCAATGTGATCCAAAGAAGCCCTTCTCAGATTCCTCAAAGACAGTGTTAATGGACTGCTCCACGAAACATAAGTGTAACTCTGTGAGATGAATTCACACATCACCAAGAAGTTTCTAAGAAAGCTTCTTTCTTGTTTTCATCTGTGGATATTTCCTTTGTCACTGTAATGTTCATTGCGCTATGAAGTATCTAATTGCAGATTTCCAGAAAACTGTGCTAACAAACAGATCACAGAAGAGAAACGTGTAACTCTGTGAGTTGCATTCACACATGGCAATGCAGTTTCTCAGAAAGCTTCTCTTTAGTTATTATGTGAGGATATTTCCCTTATCACCATGGGCCCCAATAGGCTCCCAAATATCACTTTGCAGATTCCACGAAAAGAGTGTTAGCAAACTGCTTCTTGAGGCAGAGGTTGTAACTCTGTGAGATGAACTCACAGATCAGAAAGAAGTTTCTCAGAAAGCTTCTTTCACGTTTTGAACGGATGAAATTTCCTTTATCAGCGTAGGCCTCAATGTGATCCAAAGAAGCCCTTCTCAGATTCCTCAAAGACAGTGTTAATGGACTGCTCCACGAAACATAAGTGTAACTCTGTGAGATGAATTCACACATCACCAAGAAGTTTCTAAGAAAGCTTCTTTCTTGTTTTCATCTGTGGATATTTCCTTTGTCACTGTAATGTTCATTGCGCTATGAAGTATCTAATTGCAGATTTCCAGAAAACTGTGCTAACAAACAGATCACAGAAGAGAAACGTGTAACTCTGTGAGTTGCATTCACACATGGCAATGCAGTTTCTCAGAAAGCTTCTCTTTAGTTATTATGTGAGGATATTTCCCTTATCACCATGGGCCCCAATAGGCTCCCAAATATCACTTTGCAGATTCCACGAAAAGAGTGTTAGCAAACTGCTTCTTGAGGCAGAGGTTGTAACTCTGTGAGATGAACTCACAGATCAGAAAGAAGTTTCTCAGAAAGCTTCTTTCACGTTTTGAACGGATGAAATTTCCTTTATCAGCGTAGGCCTCAATGTGATCCAAAGAAGCCCTTCTCAGATTCCTCAAAGACAGTGTTAATGGACTGCTCCACGAAACATAAGTGTAACTCTGTGAGATGAATTCACACATCACCAAGAAGTTTCTAAGAAAGCTTCTTTCTTGTTTTCATCTGTGGATATTTCCTTTGTCACTGTAATGTTCATTGCGCTATGAAGTATCTAATTGCAGATTTCCAGAAAACTGTGCTAACAAACAGATCACAGAAGAGAAACGTGTAACTCTGTGAGTTGCATTCACACATGGCAATGCAGTTTCTCAGAAAGCTTCTCTTTAGTTATTATGTGAGGATATTTCCCTTATCACCATGGGCCCCAATAGGCTCCCAAATATCACTTTGCAGATTCCACGAAAAGAGTGTTAGCAAACTGCTTCTTGAGGCAGAGGTTGTAACTCTGTGAGATGAACTCACAGATCAGAAAGAAGTTTCTCAGAAAGCTTCTTTCACGTTTTGAACGGATGAAATTTCCTTTATCAGCGTAGGCCTCAATGTGATCCAAAGAAGCCCTTCTCAGATTCCTCAAAGACAGTGTTAATGGACTGCTCCACGAAACATAAGTGTAACTCTGTGAGATGAATTCACACATCACCAAGAAGTTTCTAAGAAAGCTTCTTTCTTGTTTTCATCTGTGGATATTTCCTTTGTCACTGTAATGTTCATTGCGCTATGAAGTATCTAATTGCAGATTTCCAGAAAACTGTGCTAACAAACAGATCACAGAAGAGAAACGTGTAACTCTGTGAGTTGCATTCACACATGGCAATGCAGTTTCTCAGAAAGCTTCTCTTTAGTTATTATGTGAGGATATTTCCCTTATCACCATGGGCCCCAATAGGCTCCCAAATATCACTTTGCAGATTCCACGAAAAGAGTGTTAGCAAACTGCTTCTTGAGGCAGAGGTTGTAACTCTGTGAGATGAACTCACAGATCAGAAAGAAGTTTCTCAGAAAGCTTCTTTCACGTTTTGAACGGATGAAATTTCCTTTATCAGCGTAGGCCTCAATGTGATCCAAAGAAGCCCTTCTCAGATTCCTCAAAGACAGTGTTAATGGACTGCTCCACGAAACATAAGTGTAACTCTGTGAGATGAATTCACACATCACCAAGAAGTTTCTAAGAAAGCTTCTTTCTTGTTTTCATCTGTGGATATTTCCTTTGTCACTGTAATGTTCATTGCGCTATGAAGTATCTAATTGCAGATTTCCAGAAAACTGTGCTAACAAACAGATCACAGAAGAGAAACGTGTAACTCTGTGAGTTGCATTCACACATGGCAATGCAGTTTCTCAGAAAGCTTCTCTTTAGTTATTATGTGAGGATATTTCCCTTATCACCATGGGCCCCAATAGGCTCCCAAATATCACTTTGCAGATTCCACGAAAAGAGTGTTAGCAAACTGCTTCTTGAGGCAGAGGTTGTAACTCTGTGAGATGAACTCACAGATCAGAAAGAAGTTTCTCAGAAAGCTTCTTTCACGTTTTGAACGGATGAAATTTCCTTTATCAGCGTAGGCCTCAATGTGATCCAAAGAAGCCCTTCTCAGATTCCTCAAAGACAGTGTTAATGGACTGCTCCACGAAACATAAGTGTAACTCTGTGAGATGAATTCACACATCACCAAGAAGTTTCTAAGAAAGCTTCTTTCTTGTTTTCATCTGTGGATATTTCCTTTGTCACTGTAATGTTCATTGCGCTATGAAGTATCTAATTGCAGATTTCCAGAAAACTGTGCTAACAAACAGATCACAGAAGAGAAACGTGTAACTCTGTGAGTTGCATTCACACATGGCAATGCAGTTTCTCAGAAAGCTTCTCTTTAGTTATTATGTGAGGATATTTCCCTTATCACCATGGGCCCCAATAGGCTCCCAAATATCACTTTGCAGATTCCACGAAAAGAGTGTTAGCAAACTGCTTCTTGAGGCAGAGGTTGTAACTCTGTGAGATGAACTCACAGATCAGAAAGAAGTTTCTCAGAAAGCTTCTTTCACGTTTTGAACGGATGAAATTTCCTTTATCAGCGTAGGCCTCAATGTGATCCAAAGAAGCCCTTCTCAGATTCCTCAAAGACAGTGTTAATGGACTGCTCCACGAAACATAAGTGTAACTCTGTGAGATGAATTCACACATCACCAAGAAGTTTCTAAGAAAGCTTCTTTCTTGTTTTCATCTGTGGATATTTCCTTTGTCACTGTAATGTTCATTGCGCTATGAAGTATCTAATTGCAGATTTCCAGAAAACTGTGCTAACAAACAGATCACAGAAGAGAAACGTGTAACTCTGTGAGTTGCATTCACACATGGCAATGCAGTTTCTCAGAAAGCTTCTCTTTAGTTATTATGTGAGGATATTTCCCTTATCACCATGGGCCCCAATAGGCTCCCAAATATCACTTTGCAGATTCCACGAAAAGAGTGTTAGCAAACTGCTTCTTGAGGCAGAGGTTGTAACTCTGTGAGATGAACTCACAGATCAGAAAGAAGTTTCTCAGAAAGCTTCTTTCACGTTTTGAACGGATGAAATTTCCTTTATCAGCGTAGGCCTCAATGTGATCCAAAGAAGCCCTTCTCAGATTCCTCAAAGACAGTGTTAATGGACTGCTCCACGAAACATAAGTGTAACTCTGTGAGATGAATTCACACATCACCAAGAAGTTTCTAAGAAAGCTTCTTTCTTGTTTTCATCTGTGGATATTTCCTTTGTCACTGTAATGTTCATTGCGCTATGAAGTATCTAATTGCAGATTTCCAGAAAACTGTGCTAACAAACAGATCACAGAAGAGAAACGTGTAACTCTGTGAGTTGCATTCACACATGGCAATGCAGTTTCTCAGAAAGCTTCTCTTTAGTTATTATGTGAGGATATTTCCCTTATCACCATGGGCCCCAATAGGCTCCCAAATATCACTTTGCAGATTCCACGAAAAGAGTGTTAGCAAACTGCTTCTTGAGGCAGAGGTTGTAACTCTGTGAGATGAACTCACAGATCAGAAAGAAGTTTCTCAGAAAGCTTCTTTCACGTTTTGAACGGATGAAATTTCCTTTATCAGCGTAGGCCTCAATGTGATCCAAAGAAGCCCTTCTCAGATTCCTCAAAGACAGTGTTAATGGACTGCTCCACGAAACATAAGTGTAACTCTGTGAGATGAATTCACACATCACCAAGAAGTTTCTAAGAAAGCTTCTTTCTTGTTTTCATCTGTGGATATTTCCTTTGTCACTGTAATGTTCATTGCGCTATGAAGTATCTAATTGCAGATTTCCAGAAAACTGTGCTAACAAACAGATCACAGAAGAGAAACGTGTAACTCTGTGAGTTGCATTCACACATGGCAATGCAGTTTCTCAGAAAGCTTCTCTTTAGTTATTATGTGAGGATATTTCCCTTATCACCATGGGCCCCAATAGGCTCCCAAATATCACTTTGCAGATTCCACGAAAAGAGTGTTAGCAAACTGCTTCTTGAGGCAGAGGTTGTAACTCTGTGAGATGAACTCACAGATCAGAAAGAAGTTTCTCAGAAAGCTTCTTTCACGTTTTGAACGGATGAAATTTCCTTTATCAGCGTAGGCCTCAATGTGATCCAAAGAAGCCCTTCTCAGATTCCTCAAAGACAGTGTTAATGGACTGCTCCACGAAACATAAGTGTAACTCTGTGAGATGAATTCACACATCACCAAGAAGTTTCTAAGAAAGCTTCTTTCTTGTTTTCATCTGTGGATATTTCCTTTGTCACTGTAATGTTCATTGCGCTATGAAGTATCTAATTGCAGATTTCCAGAAAACTGTGCTAACAAACAGATCACAGAAGAGAAACGTGTAACTCTGTGAGTTGCATTCACACATGGCAATGCAGTTTCTCAGAAAGCTTCTCTTTAGTTATTATGTGAGGATATTTCCCTTATCACCATGGGCCCCAATAGGCTCCCAAATATCACTTTGCAGATTCCACGAAAAGAGTGTTAGCAAACTGCTTCTTGAGGCAGAGGTTGTAACTCTGTGAGATGAACTCACAGATCAGAAAGAAGTTTCTCAGAAAGCTTCTTTCACGTTTTGAACGGATGAAATTTCCTTTATCAGCGTAGGCCTCAATGTGATCCAAAGAAGCCCTTCTCAGATTCCTCAAAGACAGGTTAATGGACTGCTCCACGAACATAAGTGTAACTCTGTGAGATGAATTCACACATCACCAAAGAAGTTTCTAAGAAAGCTTCTTTCTGTTTCATCTGTGGATATTTCCTTTGTCACTGTAATGTTCATTGCGCTATGAAGTATCTAATTGCAGCTTTCCAGAAAACTGTGCTAACAAACAGATCACAGAAGAGAAACGTGTAACTCTGTGAGTTGCATTCACACTATGGCAATGCAGTTCTCCAGAAAGCTTCTCTTAGTTATT